>NW_015159817.1:57759-119911 GCF_001447785.1 Gekko japonicus
TTAAATATATATATATATATATAACCAGCTCATGGAGATTCTATCCACAGGGTGCTCCAGGCAAGAAATGAGTAGAGGTGGTTGGCCATTGCCTTCCTCCACACAGCGGCCCTGGCCTTCTTTGGTGGTCTCCCATCCAGGTACTAACCAGGGCCGACCCTGATTATCAGCCACATTTTGATGAGCTGAGGCCATGCTGGGCTACTTGGGCTACTAGATGTTCAGAAAGTGAGCTTAATATTGGAGACAAGTGGGGGACCTGCAATAAAATGGTTACCAATGTTTTTTAGCTTGCACAATATAGGCCTGTTCCTGTCATCTTCAGCATAGACGGCAGCTTCTTGTAAAAGGCAGACCCTTAATGGCTCATGAGAGGAGAAAAGTCCCATTACCTCCCATGCTTCCCCTCATCTTACTCCCCTTTCCTGACCTCCTTCCACTCCCACACACACTCCCCACTTTTCTCCTTTCTTCCTTTTGTTGGCTCTCTTCCCTCTCTCTGCATGATTTTTCCCCCCACTCTCCCTCACTACTCACCTCATTTCACTGGTGCTATTTTTGGTTGCTAGGGTAACCCAAAGATTTTTTTTTAAGCAACTGGGCACTTTCACTATTTGGCGAGGAGTAATTTAGTCCCTCTTTTAAAACACTGGACATTTTTCTGTAAACCTGGGGTTAATTTAGCCGATGGAGCTGATCGAGTGCCATACTTGGCTATTAGATAGATGAATAGACATAACAACGTAAATACCTCAAGGCTCTATGCAGATCTAAATAAATACTTAAAATGGAAAACAATCAACTACCTTGTGGCACCCTAAAAATAACAAATTTATTATGGCATAAATTTTTCTGATCAGAGCCCACTTCGACAAAAGCTTCTGTCTTGATGCATTGGGTTGGATCAAAACTAAATTTTCTATCAGCAGAACAAAACTATTCTGCCTCTTCCTTCCCACTGCACCTCACTTTTCTCCACAAAATGCTTCTCCTGGGGGCTAGGGGACCCTGGGAACTAACGGTGGGAAGAGGGAATAGTTGGAAATTGCTGGTTTAGTCAGGATCTAACCCAATTGTTAGTCTTTATGATGACTTATGACTTTATGATGACATTATTCTGACTGCGGTAGCTTCACTCAACTATCCCTTTGAAATTCGTCTCTGATGAAACACATCCCGTTCAAACAACGAAAGCTAGATTGTGGGTTTATAAACTTTAATCCACCTGATTTGTAGCCCAGAACTTGAGATCTTCTCTGTATGTCTTCACCTTCAAGTGAGAGCTAGGAAGACAGCCTATCACCAAGACTTTCACCATGGCAGGGCCCTCCCACTCTTTTAATCTGGTGCCAACTACTAGTTCTGAACACCAGGAGAAGATTTTTCCGAGACACTTGCTCCTTGTTGTTTGTATCTAAGTTTTTTAATGATATTTTATTACACCACTACTTAGCATGCTAAAATGTACTGCTCTTGCTGTTTTTACTGTTAGAGGTGTTGTGTAGGAACTGTTGTTTTCATGCTGTTGTATTTGTACTATTGTCATTGATATCTTGCTTCTATACACTTTTGATTACTTTGTACTTTTAGTGGCTTTTCAGTAATTGCCTCAAGAACCCTATTTGTAAAAGCTAACACTGTTTTAAGGAAACCAAAATTTCATTTGGCCTTCTGTGAAGCTTCTACTTGATAACTACAACACAGACAAGAATAATCTTCCTAGTCCTGGGATAAATGTATGAGTCAACTGTTATCATTCCTCCAGTGTTTTTCTTTTAATGTGTTTGGTCTGCAACTGAAGAATAAATACAGACATACAGAAGGCCCAGCTTCTTCAATATGCTCTTTAGCAAAAGCTCAAGGTCATTTTTTTATCAAAGCCTATTTCAGAAGAAGGCAAATCACAGTTCGTGTATATATAATTTCAACATATGCCTAGATGAAAACAATGCATAAAGTCATTAGCCTATCATCTATGATCATGGAAGAATGCTTACTTTTCAGTTCTGTCGAGGACATACCGACATGTCAATTGGTAACAACATTACAGCAAGTTCTGCAAGGAAAAAAAGAGACATTATCTGAGCACAGGTTTAGGAAAAGATAATTCTGCTTCATGACCCTGGTATTTCTTGGAGGTCTCCCATCCAAATACTTGCCAGGCCTAACCCCACTTAATTTCCAAGATTTCATGAGATTGAGCCAGCCTGGGCTATCCAGTCAGGGTAAGTACTAAGGAGCAAGAGAAGGTGACATTCCTCCATTGAGAAAGGAAGACCTTAAAAATTATCTACCCCAAAGCTAATCTCAGCTCTGGCCTCAAATAAAATAATGGAATAGTCACAGGGAAAAAATCATGAAGCATGATTTCCTGATATACATTCCAGGTACAATCTTGAGATATTAGGCATACCTACGTTTCTCTAAAATTAGTTTTCAATAGGTATGCTGAGAATATCACAGCAAATATGTTCACGAGATTAACAGAACTTGTTTGAAAACACTCCATTACTTGTAAGGTAAGTTCCTAATTGGATTGTCTCATTGCTCCTTGATGGTGGTTTCCTGGAGCATAGCACCATGCCAATCTGCTTTGTACCTGCACAGTAGTTACTTGGTCATTGCAGTTTGCAGCTCTTTTTGGCCAATCAAACAAGTAAATGATCTCATGGACTAGAGAATAAATCGTATCCTCTGTGGTCGTGGGCATTCAGGTTATTAAACTGATTGACTAATATAAAGCATTATGTTGTTTGCAGTTCACCCATCTTTGTGCCTATACAGTAAGAGGAATTCTTTAAATGACTGATGTCAGAAAGACTGCATTGCCTGCTTTCAGTGGCTTTGCACTCTGATAAATGATCACAAGAACTGACTTCAAATTGAGCAGGATTTGTGGCCAGACATGAAAGGCACACTGAAATACATAAGTGGTAAGTCTCAACTCAAAAATATCAAACCCTGTTTTTCTTTTTATGTCCGTTTTAAAATTGAAAGTGGCAGCAACAACAGACAGAGGAGGTAGCTATTATAAGAAAGCCAGTCTAGCTGTATGAAAAAGCAGGCTAATCATGCCAGCAGAAGCATTCAAATAGATTTGGATATGTATTTTATTCATTTTTATTTATATCCTTGTCACAGATATGACCAGAAATATAGGAGACAAGTTGCTGACCTTGACCAAAAAGTTCCTGGAGGATGCTACAGCACACATAAATAGAATAAGCTCAGCCTCTCGGGAAAACATGCCAAGGAGTAGGGAGTCCAGAGACTCAGAACAGACTAGCCTTGAGGAACAGTAAGAAGAACTGCAAAGTGGTAACAGTTATATGGCCTGGTGTAGATTAGAAGATATCTAACCCATAATTAATAGATACAATTTGTTTAGGCTCAGGTGCAGAAGCATCTGAGAATTGCAAGAATGTCCAGCTTCACAGAAGTGAAGATATGAGCCAAGGGGGGAGGTATTGGTTGAGGGCCACAAGTATGCCTATATATGAGAAACTTGTAATCATGATTTTTAAAGAGACTTTGTTAAGATAAACAGTAATGAGAATGAACTAACATTCTGTATATATCCTAAAAAGATTTTTAAAGTACAGATAAGGTTGTATGGTGTTTGAAGTTATAAATTAATGAATTAGCCAGGAATGTGCACCCCTATCATTTGCGAAGGTTACCCAGTTGTTAGGGGATGATTCTAAAATCCTATAAACATGAGACGTCGTATTGATTGAGAGCTTCTTCTCAGATGGGGCTCCTTGCCTGTGACTTGCTTACTTTGGGGGTAAGAAACTGTTCTGGACTCATGCAAATGCTCTCCTTTAATTGTCTATGCAGCAATGTTGGACGGATGGCATAATGCTTTATGGATTTAATCTGTATTAAGAATGAAATAGCTTTGCTTTAATAAAAAGGTTAGAATCTAAGCAGAGACTAATAGTATTTAAAGGTAAAGGTTCCCTTGCTCGAAAGCCAGTCGAGTCCGACTCTAGGGTTACGGTGCTCATCTCTGTTTCAAAGCCGAAGAGCCAGTGCTGTCCGAAGACGTTTCCGTGGTCATGTGGCCGGCATGACTAAACACCAAGGCGCACGGAACGCTGTTACCTTCCCACCGAAGTGGTCCCTATTTATCTACTTGCAATCTCTTGCTTTCGAACTGCTAGGTTGGCAGGAGCTGGAACTAGAGACAGGAGCTCACTCCATCATGCGGCACCGGGGTCTGGAACTGCTGAACTACTGACCTTCCACAGCCTGCAGTTCAGCGTCTTAACCACTTGAGCCACCGCAGCTTTACTTGTGTGCTATACCCAGAGTGAACTGATAGTGTTACTGAGGTGTACCCTCTGTCTAGGAGTCAAATGATCTGGTATAGGAAGCTAACTAGATGCCTAGGGCTTCTTAAGTGCATGCCTATACCTGAATCAGGCCAGACCAGAACAATCCAGAACGTCCTGCTTTTCTCCCTCATGATGACTCCAAACAGCTGATCCCATTGTTCTCTCCCCTCTTCCACCTTATTCGCACAGCAATAACCCTATGGAGGGTTGCCAACTCTGGACTGGAGAATACCTGGAGATTCTGGGGGTGGATCCTGGGGAGGGCAGGGTTTGGGGATGGGAAGGACATCAGTGGGGTATAATGCCAAACAGTCCACCCTCCAAAGCAGCCATTTTCTCCAGGGGAGCTGATCTCTGTCACCTGGAGAGAAGTTCTATTTCCAGGAGATCTCCAGGCCCTACCTGGAGGCTGTGGAAACTCGAGCCGCAGTGCTAGAAGAGTCAAACAACAAATATATACACTGCAAAAAACTTTTTTATAAGTTAAAGTGTTCTATATGTTCCACCTTATAAAGTGCATTGTGTATGAGAAAGGCTGAGAAAGACAGGAGCGCTCCATCTATGAATGTCAGCTGCTTAATGGGCCTTTTGTAGGACCCGCAACAAACATCAATTTAAACTTCAATGTAACCACAAAAGGAAACTTCCCCCTTTAGAAGACTTTCAAGCAAGGAGAAGTGGGTGTACAATTCTAGAAACTCCCATTGGGGTTGATTGGATAAAAAGGATGTACATTGACTTGTGGCTATTAGATTGTACAAACTGATTATTATTGTTGATATTGCATGTAATGAATATATACCTGTTTTAGAATATTATGAATAATACACAATGCACTTTATAAGATGGAACACATAGAACCCTTTAACTTATATAAAAAAGGTTTTTGTAGTGTATATATTTGTTGTTTGACCCACCTGGAGGCTGGCAACCCTAACCCAATGAGATAGGTTAGGCTGAGAAGTTGTGATAGGTTCAAGGTCACTCAACAAACTTTGGTTTCCAATTGTTTTGTCCTATGTCCAAGTCCAGCACTCTAACCACTCTGCCATGCCAGTTTTCCACTAGACTCTGGATCAGTGTTCCATCTAAGCTGAGTTAGTGTGAGCTAGCTCACAGGGGTTTTTTTGCCTCTGGCTCACACATTTTTGTCTTAGATCAGGTAGGAGGGCTCCGGAGAAAACTAATTCATGCAGTGGCCAAATCGCTCACTCACAACTTTAATGCCAGTTGCTCACAAAGGTGAATTTTTGCTCACAAGACTCCACAGTTTAGAGGGATCATTGCTCTGGATGTGTATTTTGAAAAAGAGCTCTTCCTGACAGAACACATCCAAATGACTCATATGAACACATGAGGTTGCCTTGTGTGCCAGGTCAGATCATTGGTATATCGATGTCAGTATTGTCTAGTAGTCTGAATAGCAGCAGCTCTCTAAGTTCTCAGGCTTTTACAACCACCTGTACCTGATCCTTTAACTTGAGATGCTGGGGATTGAACCTGGAGCCTCCTTCATGAAAAGAAGGCTCTCCTCTTACTTATAACCATCCTGTAAGTTAGGCCAGTGATTATTTTTCTTCTTGCAGATGAGGAACTGAAAGGGAGAGAACAGATCACTTAGGAGCCTACAGCTGCTGGGTTAGCTAAGGGACTTGTTGCGATACAGCTCATCTTCCTCGCTCAAGAGCATGGTGGTTGGCTGTTCATCTTGCATTTCAGAAGACTTACCGTATCTCATAGCAGCATCTGCTGACAAACTTGCATTCACAGTCCTTAACTTGGAGTGAGTACCCAAATGCGCTATTTCAGCTACTTATTCAATTGAACAGGTGGTCTGTACTTAAAAGTTGCCATCCGTGAAGTCAGCCCTGCACACAAGTCCTCAAGTGAACAGCACACCCCATGTAAGGGATTACTGTGACCTTTAAAATACATTGTACTTGTTGAGCAATGGCCCTTGGGAGTTCTCCAATTAAACATAAATGGTATTTTGGAAACAGAGCCATTTTCCTTCATTTTGTTCAACTTCCTCCAGAAAAAAACTTTCTCCTTTTAAAACAACTGCACTTTCAAAATTCCTCGAGCCAGACTCCATACAATTACAGTGCAGGTTACTTGACATGCGAAGTCTTATATTAGAGGAAAAACTCTGTTCTCTGTTACTGACAGCTTGAATATTTGCTTTGTCTTTTTTGACTAAGCGCAAGGCAATTTGCTGGGACACAGCAAAGAGTGCGAGTGAACCCAAGATTTGACATTCCTCATCAGCCACTAATATGGTCTCTCCTCCATCCTCCAAATTCTGTAGACAAGAATTCATAGGATACTTTAAAAAAAAGAAATTTATATAAAGAAAGTAGGAAAAGGGAAAGGAAGGAGGAAAAGAAAAATACAGAAATATTCAAAGTTCCAATTTAGCATTCTGCATGCATATCTTCTCATTACAATTTCACAACTACTTCATCGTTCATTCTTATTATTCTTCACTTAATCTTATTTTCTCAATACTTAAGTTTTAACCAGTCATAAAGCACCCCCAGGGTCCCATAAATTCTTCTTCCATTTTTCCTTTTAATATATTTGTCAACTTGTCCATTTCAGCACATTCCATAATCTTCAATATCAACTCATGTAGTGTTGGATAAGAATTCATAGGATGCTTTTAATGTGCTCCTCTGCCCCCACTCCCAGCCCTCATCATGACTCAGGAACATGAGCTTTAAGCATATTGTTCAAAAGAAGAAAATAAAAATTCACCAAACAAACTTTCTTAACAATTTCTCCAACTGCTTCTCGAACAGAAAACCAGGCATGGAGTAAAACTACAGCTACTGATCCACATGCCCACCACGCCAGTTGTTGAAGCATCAGTGACAACCAGGTCTTCCAGCCAACATCTGCCTTAACTCTGGATACTGAGTTCCTCTCCCTGACTTCTCCATGAATTGGAGAGAACATGGAGAGGGCTTTTATACTGTGTGCCCCAAGCAAGCCCCCCAAGATTTCTGTGATACATGGGGAACTTGGAGGAAGCTACATTTACTTTTTTACTTTGCAAGGACCAGGTCACACATGATGGTGGTGCTCTGTCTTTGCATTGTGCAACTGAGCTGCAGAAAGCAGCCACAGGGCAGAGCAAGGGAAATATAAATCATGGATGTGGCAAAGGGAGAGGAAGGTTAACTCTTCTGCCCATTTGTCCAATCAGAAATGATTTCACCTGGACTACTTTAAGCCGTGTGTGTGTGTGTGTGTGTGTGTGTGTGTGTGTGTGTAAAGTGCCCTCAAGTCACAGCTGACATATGGCAACCCCAGCATGGAGCATTCAAGGAAAGTGAGAAGCGGAGGTGTGGTTTGCCATTGCCTTCCTCTACAATTTTCCTTGGAAGTTTTCCATCCAAGTACTAACCAAGGCTGACCCTGCTTAGCTTCCAAGATCTGATGACATCAGGCTGTACCACGCTGCCTTCCTTCCCTGCTTTAAGCCCTAGGAGGCATAAAAAAGAGAAACACAAAACAGATTATGATTTTTTTTCCAAGGGGCCAAATGATGGCTATGAGCCTGCTAGAGGCAAGAGCTCTCCCACTCCAAGAGGGCCTTGGTCTCTTTTTATAGTTTCCCCCCCTAAAATTGCTGGTGGCAAGAGCATAATGTCACTTCCAGGTAAGCCGAGAAGTGATGTTATACCTCTCTAAGAATACCAGGATTTCTCTAGAAGTTATGTCAATCTTCTCTAAGAATTGCCCAACATTCTGGTGATTCTTAAAGAGGCATTATGCCACTTCTGGATTTCCCCAGAAGTGACATCACACCATCACTGATGGGCACACCCCATTTCCCTACCCCACCTAGTCTCCCACTTGGTTTCCAGTCCAGTACTGGCA
Source organism: Gekko japonicus (assembly GCF_001447785.1). NCBI lineage: Eukaryota > Metazoa > Chordata > Lepidosauria > Squamata > Gekkonidae > Gekko > Gekko japonicus. Next base: position 65,985 of record NW_015159817.1, read on the forward strand.
ACCTAGAGGAGGCACTTCCAATCCAAGAACTTTTGCATGTAGAAGCTGTAATCCCTTCCTCCCCAAAGAACTTGTGCATGTGCAAGACCTAAATTCCTGCTTCCCCAGACCGGTGTCCACAATCCATATACCCTTCCCTGCAGCTAATTTCTACAGCTGTTTTGTGTCTGGAGATTTCACCACATCCCCAGTAACACATGGTCCTTAGTGAGACACAAAAGCGGAGCAGTGTCCTCTTCAAAGAGACGCATAGGGCTAGGATTGCAAATTCTGGTTTGGGGATTTCCTGAAGATCCGAGGGGGCAGGGTCTATGAAAGGAGCTTCACAAGAATGTGATGCCATGGAGTCTGCCCTATGAAGCTGCCATTTCTTCCAAGGGAACTCATCTCTGTAACCGGGAGTTCAGTTGTCATTTCAGACCTCCATGCCCCTAAAGGTTGGCATCCCAATTTGGGGCATGTTCAAAATTTGCTAGCTATTTATTTACCATCACAGAAGTGGGAAGATGTGGATGGGGAGGGGATATGTCTGAGACACTCCTTTCTGGGTGGCAGATGAATGTGTACCCCCTCACCCCCTGTCATGGGTCAGCCAGGGCTCAGCACTAGTGAGGACTCCTTGGGAGAAGACGACTTCTCTGCAGAAAAGGAGCCTCATGTAGACAGCCCTGAATTAAGAGAAGCTGACCAGCTGGCTGATCAGGATACACAGCCAACAGCTGATACAGAGCCACTGACACCTCCAACCCCCAATTCAGCAGGTGAACCTCAGTTAGCCATTTCCAGCCAACCAGTATCTCCTACACCCTTGGAACACTGTTGACAAAGGGTGAGAGCAGACATCAGCTACTCGCTGATGATGAAGAGGAGTAGTTGCAGGATTACTTCAGAACAGCTGGCTGCAAGCATGACCTTGAGGCTTGGGGCTATAAAAACCAGCCAAGAGAGGCTGTTATGTGTGGACACAACATGTATGATAGATGCTAAGTCTCTGACCCTGCCTGATTCTTGATTCCTGGAAACCTTTGACTTTAGGCTGAATGACCTTTCTTTACCTGACTTCTGGAACCCTTGACATTGGACTGAACAACCTTGCTTTGCCTGACTTCTGAAACCCTTGACTTTGGGTTGAGTGACCTCACCTTTCTTGCCATCTGGAACTCGGTACTTGGAACCTGAGATCCAGTACACCCCTTCTCTCACTCCTCTTTTCTTCCTGCCCTTATTCTCCCTTAGCACAGACCAGATACATATTACCAATGTTAGGGTAACCAGCTCTGGTTTGGGAAATTCCTAGAGATGTGGGTGCAAATACTGGGGCAGGCACTAGTCAGCAGGGATGTGATTGTATATAGACTGCTCTATGAACTTGCTGTTTCTTCTGGGGGAACTGTCTCTGTAGTCTGGAGGCCAGTTGTAGTTTCCAGAACTCCATGCCCACTGTAGAGTATGGCAACCCTAGGTACCATAACCTGGTTTGGGAATTTTACTACAACATGGCCAAACTTACCTCCCCAGCCCCCTCTAATTTCCTGGGTGGGGCTTCCTTACACAAGGAAGGTGTAGCCTAGAGGGCGAGGCACAACTGAGTTGTGACAAGGCGGGGGCATCATTGGGTAACGTGATGTCACATCTGGGGAAGCCTGAGAAGTTACATCATACCTTTCTGGCCATTTGTAAGAGTGGAGTGATGTCAGTTCCAGGTGTTCCATGGAATTGCAGTCACAGCATTGTCTGATGTGAAGAAATGCATTTTTCTTTGGGAGTTTGAATAGAGCAAAACCTTCACCTTGAATTTTAACAAGTTTTTCTTTCTCTTGGCAGAGAACTGGTTGGGGGGGGGAGTTAATTCAGTGACCTTCCAGCCTCAGCTCAGCCATTCTTCAGAAATGCTAATAGGTCTAGCAAGCAGAGTTGCAAGGTCTGATAGTCCTGCTACCAGGGGAGGGACTTTCCAGGAGTGGGGAGGAGTGTTGTGACATGCAAATATAAACAGGAAGTGATGTAGGCATGTCAGGGGGTGACACTCAGGTTTTTGGGCAAAACACTATGGTAGAATTCACTTCAAATCATAGTTTTGCCCCAAAACCAGAGTGTCACCCCCCCTGAAGTCCCCAATGTGCCTACATCACTTCTGGGTTTTGTAGGCATGTCACAATGATTTCTGGGTTCCTGCCAGTAAGAGGGGGTGATATGGGTGGAGGGAAACCTGAAAGTGGGAGATCCCCACCTGCACCGGGCAGTCTGGCAACCCTAGTAGAAAGAGACAATGGGATGGTCAAGCTTCCCCCCCCCCCCAGCTAGACAGGAGATACTTAGCAGAAAACAGAGACTCAAGAAAACAAAGACTTCAGGAAAAATCTCTTGGGGAAAAGCCTCTTTGACCCGGCGTAATCTGGTCAGTGGAAGGAGAAAGAGAAATGATAAAAATCCTGGGAGTGAGGAGACTCTCTTTTGTGCTGATTCCATCAAGGCAGATAGAACTCTTACCTGAGCTCTATAGGAGACAGTCATTACCACGTGCTGGCCTGCACATCTGAGGCAATAGAAGCCCTTCAGAACAACTGTAACCTTTTAAGCTAGGGAGCCTAACTTTTACTGAGATTCACTAGGGCATATACAGAGGAAGGAACAGAGAAATTGAGTTTCACCTTTTTCTTTTGATCCCTTGCTCAATCTGATGCTGTGTGGAGAGTATGCCTGTGGCCCTTTCCTTTTTAATTAATGTGTTACAACTTTTGATGCTGGTAGCAGTTCTCTGTACCACATTAGACCTCCAGGGCTCCAGGCATGATATTTTAAATAGGAGTGCCAGGAGGGGGGGGGATGGTATTTTAAAAAGGAGTGCCGGGGGGGGGGGTTAGCTGACAAGTTGCTTCTCCCCCCGTGGCCCGCAAATTAGTAAGCTGTCTCTGTGATAAGGATAGTGGGAAACACAGAGGCAAAGCCTCAGGACTAGGAAGGGAAGCTGGGAGCCCTGGCCCCCTCAGTGGGCAATTCCTATAAAGGCCAAGTGGTGGCAGCAGCTGAACAGGGAGAAGGAGAGAGAAAAGCCCCTCCAGGTACTGGACAAACCACTGAGGCCCAGATGCCTTGGAGGCCATAGTGGAATTGGGCCTGCAGATCAGAACAGTCACATCTGACAATGATTTTTAGACTCCCCCACACACACTGGCTGCTGGAGTGGTGGTTGGAAACAGAAGTTGGGCATGGGATGGATTGCCCCTGATAGGAAGCTGGTAACCCCGGATAACAAACAGGTATTGCAGACAAGGTAAATCCAACTTTTGAATGTCTGTGTTGTGAAATTTTAAAAAAAAATCTTTACCTTTAAGTATTTGTCTGTTATTTTGCTGCAGGCGAGGAGACCCCACAGTGAGCTACCAACGCCCAGCAAAGGGGGAGAGAAGAAAAGGGGAAAAAAGAAGTGAGTGGAGTTTGGTGAGATTTATCTTGGATCTAATACAATAGCAGATTTCAGCTATGCAGACACTTAAGTGTGTAGTTGTTGGAGATGGTACTGTGGTAAAATGTGTCTTCTAATTTCCTACCCAGCAAACAAATTCCCGTCGGAATCTGTGCCAAGGGTATTTGATAACTATGCTGTAACGGTGATGATTGGTGGTGAGCCATATACTTTAGGCCTGCAGGGCAGGAAGATTATGACAGATTACGGCCCCTCAGCCATCCGCAGAGAGATGTGTTTCTCAGGGGTCTCGCCATCTTCATTTGAAAATGTGAAAGGAAAGTGGGTACCTGAAATCACTCACTGTTGTCCAAAGACTCCTTTTTTTGCTTGTTGGGACTCAAACTGATCTCAGAGATGTGACCCTTCAATACTTGCCAAGAATAAGCAGAAGCCTATTGCTCCTGAGACTGCTGAACAGCTGGCACAGAGCTTGAAGGCTGTCAAATATGTGGAACGCTCTGCACTCAACACAGAAAGGCCTAAAGAATGTATTTGACGAGGCGATATTGGCTGCCCTGAAGCCGCCAGAGCCGAAGAAGAGCCGCAGGTGTATGCTGCTATGAACATCTCTTCGCGTCCCCTCCTGCAAAGGTGGTGTTGATGTCATACTAAAAGCAATGTTGAAATCAAAGTAAAAATTCAGATTTTCAGAAAAAAAGTAGGTAGTCTGTTATTTCAGTGGGAATCAAGAAATTTTATTTACATCTGTTCTGTTTGTGTGCAAAATTGGCAACAGAACATTTTAATCAAGTTTGGGGCAGACTTTTCTGCCTTCTAGTGCAAGGAGGAATGTATCAGAAGAAGTGAGGCTGAGCATACTAGAAAGAATTAACTTGGATTTAAGCTAGCAACAGCCTAAAATTTGTTCTGCCCAATAATTTGATCTCGCAGGCTGAATTGAGTACTGTAAAGGATTGATTGAGATGTCTTGCATTTCATTAAAGATTGTCCTGCACTTATTATGTTCCAGATCTGGGACTCTTGTTCATTATCAGCCTTCCTGCTCATGTACAGAACGGTATCTTTCATAGAGCGGTAGAAGCAGGAGTTGTCATTCAGTTGCCAAGATAAGGTATGTGATGTATAGGCACATGGCGAGTGAATGCTGATTGGATGTACAGCCAAACACAACATCAATGAGCACTTCCATATGGTTGGCTCTGACAGGGGAAATGGGAAAAAAGAATTACTTGTGCACAGACACCAGCTGACTAGCATTGACAGCCAGGTGCAGGCAACCAGTGGCAGTAATTTGGGAGCAGGGAGCAATGTTGTACAATGTGGCATATAGCTTCATTATTTCTGAGCCCGATTCTGAGTTTTCAAAATCCCCTAGGTTCCCAGTGATGTTAGGAGCTCTGTAGACTTTCTGCAACCCTCATGTCCAGCAGCAGGAACTCATCCAACCTTACCAGCTGGAGCAATGGAAGCCCCTCCTTTCTTCTCCAAGATGACAACAAACAACCATGGCAACCTCTTGCACCACCAGCCAGGCCATGCTCCACTGGGATGGCACGAGTGTGTCCTCAAGAGTAGAGGTGGGCACGGCCTAGGAAAATGGAGGTTTGTCTGGGTTTGTGGGGCCGATTGAACCATGAACCTTCATGAGCCTTCCTGTTCACTGAGGTGAGGTTCATGAAGCTGCCCCCTGGATCTGCATGCGGCCGGGAGGTCTCTCACCACCACACACAGACCTGGCTGGGAGGCTTCTGCCCAGTGCTTTAAAACACTGGGTAGGAGAAGCTACCCCCTAGATCTGCATGTGACAGGGAGGTCTCTTCCAAGCATGGGTTGTTTTTTTTTTTAAATGATCACTGAAGTAGCTTGCATCTATTTCAGCCTAACAGGTGAGCACCAGCCCCACTCTTAGGCTGAAATAGTTGCAAGGCATTTCAGAAATCCCTCTCACTCCTGCCTCCACTTCCCACCACAGGACATCAGACAAAGGGGGCATTAATTTCCCCAATATCCAACAGTATTACAATGCTATCAATATGGCCCACATAGTTAAATTGATGCAAGCCGACTCAGAGTCTGATTCTGTAACATTAAAGGTTCCCTTGCTCGAAAGCCAGTCGAGTCCGACTCTAGGGTTGCGGTGCTCATCTCCGTTTCAAAGCCGAAGAGCCAGCGCTGTCCGAAGACGTTTCTGTGGTCATGTGGCCGGCATGACTAAACACCAAGGCGCACGGAACGCTGTTACCTTCCCACCGAAGTGGTACCTATTTATCTATTTGCAATTTCTTGCTTTCGAACTGCTAGGTTGGCAGGAGCTGGAGCTAGAGACGGGAGCTCACTCCATCATGCGGCACATACAGCATACAACAATGCATCTGGCAAACTATTCTTGACAGACCAAAAAATCTTACTAATAACATAAGAACATAAGAACATAAGACCAGGTCACATGGGTGGGGTGGAAATGACCAAGATGTCATTGCAGGCCAGGGATGTTGTAGCTGATCCTGCTCAGAGGACAATGGAGAGGAGGAGGATCCTGGTGCTGCAGCCTTCTCTCTTCCAGCTGAGGCCTAGCAAGTCCTTTTGTGATAAGGGCAGACATGATGGGGGCAAGCAGGAGGCCAAGGTCAGGAGCAGCCTGACAACATGCCATGCATCTTCAACCCCTGCTGACATGCCCTGCCTCGGTATATTCTAATTCTTCTCTGCCTGATGGTTTGGCAAGAGCAACTGGACAGCTAGCAAGAAAAGAGTATCCCCTTGAAGTGTCTCCAGTGCTTCCTAATGTCTCCAGGATGCCCGATATTATTATCGCCTTAGTCCAGGGACTACATTTCCGGTAACATTGGATGTTATCTATATAGTGTCCATGGTCTCAGCAGAGGGCTGGCTGTTGCTGCCCTCACCTGCCAAAGCAGCTAGGTAAGTGGGCTAAAGGACGAGATGGAGGAGCTCCTCTAGCTTGTAGATGTATTCCGAGCTGGAGGCAGGGTTGCCCGGGCATGGGGGAGGGGACTTACCAAAAGTGGGAGGGGGGCCCAGCTGATGTTGCAGTGACATGTCTACATCATTTCTGCTGTGACCTGGAAGTGATGTCATCATGCAGCGACATCAGCCACCAATGGGGGGTGGGAGGCAGTGTTCCCTCTATGCTGAGTTAGTCTGAGCTAGCTCACAGTTTTTTAGCCTCTGTCTCATGCATTTTTGTATTAGTTCAGGCAGAATGGCTAATTTGTGTAGTAGCCAAGTCGCTCACTCAAACTTTAATGCCAGTAGCTCACAAAGTAGAATTTTTGCTCACAAGACTCCACAGCTTAGAGGGAGCATTGAGGGAGGTAGGGTTGCCAGCTCCAGGTTAGGAAACTCCTGGAGATTTGGGGATGGAGCCTGGGGAGGGGTGGGACGTCAGTGGGGTAGAATGCCATTGAGTCCATCCCATTTTCTCCAGGGAAACTGATCTCTATAAGTCTGGAGATGAACTGTAATTTCAGGGGATCCCCAGATCCTACCAAGAGCCTGGCATCTCTGGTTGACTTATATGACTGTACTTATCCTTACATCAGTCCCATAAGATCAGTGAGGGAATAATGGCTTATTGGACATTCAAAGTAATCCTTGATTGATTGTTCCGTGTCTTCGACACTATGCTGCACCAGTACTGCTAAGTCTCCCCATCGGCCTCACAGGCCTCTGGCAGACCTGATCTTACAGAACAGGAGGAAAATCAATATATAAAACAGCGGAGTATGTAGCCAAGTCTCTCACGGCCTCTGCTCCCTGTTTTATCTTGCCCTCCATGCTGAGCTCTTTTGGAGAACAAGCACCACTGGACGTCTGGGGATTGTGCATTTCCCCTCGCTTCTTGTTTCCTTCCCTTATTAAATAAGTTTAGAACTTCACTTTTGGAGCTAGCAAAGTTTTTTCCCCCCTATCTGTATTTTAGACGTTTGAGTCAAAGGAAGGCGGGGAAGGGAAATCCACGGAGAGCCTTGCCCCTTTTGGTGCTTGTGAGGGGCAGCAATGCTATTAAGTGTGGCTGACAGAGAAGGGCTTCTTTCCAGCTCGCTAAGGCCTCTTGCAATTAAAAAAAGCCAGCGGGGAACCCAAGGGAGTGCGGAACCGGAGACTGGAAGATGTCAATGGGAAATAAATTGGTTGGTTCTACCCAATTGTTGAAACATCTCAAGTTCCCGAAGCCAGTGGTGTAGCCTGCTGGAAAACAATGTCCTAGGGACCTCTTGTCCCCCCCCCCCATCAAATCACTTAATCTTCACAACTGCAAGTGTTCAAAGGCAAGAAAGTTAACAATGAGCTTCCTGGAGGCAATGGGCACTGCTGAAATGAAAAGCCTTTCCTACAGTGGAGAGCAAACGAAGCCTGTCTCACTCTCTTTTCTTGCCCCTTTTGGCCTACTCGAAATTGTGCGCTTGCCTTGGCGTGTTTGCTGTTTTCATGTAACCTGTTTCTTCATTTGTAAGGGTTACTATGTGCTTTTGGTGTGTTCTGCTGGAAGCTTGCCGCCTCAAGAAGACATTGTCAGAAATCCATTATGATTTCTTTTTTTAAAGTCCATGACATTTTGGATAATGGGCAGTAATTGGCATTAGGAATTCATTATCTTTCTTAACAGTTAGGAATAAATATCTGTGAATACATTTGGTTGCAATGGTCCCCTTGCTCTTGTCCTGGTGTGCTGAATGTCTGGACGGTCCATAATTTTGGAGACTAAAAGGCAGCTGTTCAGGTAATCATTACAGCGGTGGAAGAGAAGGAAGAAAAGTCTATTTTGCTTCTGCAGAACCTCTAAAGAGGCCCATGAGACAGAATCATTCCTCAGAATGGTGGGTTTGATTAAGTTATCTTCCGCTGGTGTGCAATTTGGAGTTTAAGAAAAAAGGTAGTTGGGTCTACTTCAAAACTGCTGATTATGACATAGAAAAAAATGGAGGAACTCAACAACAAAGGACATGCTATATAAACAGAAGGTTCAACATAGACTTCTATGAATTTCCAGTTAAAAGGATCTCGGGGCACAGAACCAGGGGAGATATGGTTGCTGCCTCCAGGTAGAGCCTGGAGATCTTCTGGAATTACAACTAATTTCCAGACTAGAGATCAGTTCCTCTGTAGGCAATGGCTGCCTTGGAGAGTGGGCTGTACGGCATTATACCTGGCTGAAGTCCCTCCCCTTCCCAGACCCCACCTATCCCAGGCTCCACTCACAAATCTCTAGGAATTTCCCAACTTGGAGTTGGCAACCTGGAACTGGCAAGGGAAGAACACCTGAGATTCTGGAGAACCATTACTAGTCAGAACATGGGCAGTTCTGGATTTACATGAAGCAGAAAGAAATTGTCCTCCTTTCTATGCTCAGCCAATCTGGCCATGTTGATCATGTCTACCATAGCCTCGAGGCTGGATTACTATAACATGGTTTACATGGAGCTTCCCTTGAAGACATTACATAAATGCCATAGGGATGAACACTCAGCACCATCTTCTGGAGTCAGCAAGACAAAGAATGATGGAACCATAGAAGAAGGGCAGTATGGCATTTCCATCCCAAACCCAAGCATGAATCTAGATTTTAATGGGTCCCCAATGCAGTGCCCATGAGTATGTGGGGCTCCCGACACCTTTCCTGGTCCTTGTTAGAAAGCAAGTGGGACTTTTGCCCAGCGGGGCTTCTGATTGGACATTGGAAATCTGATTGGCTTTGTGAATTTTTTAAAATTTGCTTCAGAGGGAGCAAGGATCTTCACGGTGTTACAGTGTGTATATGCAAAAAATATATTTTTAAACAATATGTTCATTTTGAAAAGCATACTGTTAAACAGAGCAGCTGCCTGAAATGTTGACAAGTTACTATTATAGATATGTACATTCACCCTATACCCACATGTGTGTACAGGCCAGAGTTAGAGTAAGGCAGTTCCATGGTCCTGGTGTACGGTGGGAAGGTACAGTTCCTTAGTCAGCTCTGGCATAGAAACTGGGAAGATCCAGACTGCAAGTAGCTTCCAAATATTATGGGAAGTTAACTTCCCATGATTCTGGTTGGAGTCGCATGCCCAAACAGGAAAACAAAGGAAGCAAATTCTTATAATAATATCAAACACCGTGTGGACCCAGCCCTTGACTACAACTATACCAGCGACACAGCTCTTGCCAACAAAGACAGAATGAGAAGGTTAGTTGTAGAACAAAGTTTGACTCCAATGGCACCTTTAAGACCAACAAAGTTTTATTCAAGGGATAAGTTTTCATGTGCATGCACAGTTCTTCAGATACAATGAAACAGAAGTTACCAGTCCATGTATATAGGTAGAGGGTGGACAGCAAATTAGCATACAACATAATGAAGATATTTAACAGATGCAAGGACCAAACAGGAATAATAAGCTTAGGTTTGTTTCCTTCAGTATGGTTTCCCCCCAGAATTAAACCTGGGGGAAAACCATACTGAAGGAAACAAACAAGTTTTAGGAAATAAATAAATAAATAAATATATCAAAATTGGAGATTGCTGAGATGTATCCTTCACTGTGGAGTGCTGAGAGTAATTAACTGAGACCCTGCCATTATTCTCCATCCATCTCCTCTCAAGCATGGAGGTGACCTTACAGCATTTTCGTTGAAATGGGTCTGTATAGAATTATCTCCCCTGTCCCCAGACCAGAGAAATACATTTGTAGTTGTGGATCCCTATTGAAACCATCAAGTCTCTTTCCAGAAACTTCTATTTGAGTAGGATCACAGGAAATACATTTCAAAGAATATAAGCATTCTTCCATCAGCTAGCCAACTCTAGTGATTTATTGCTTGCATTTGTGTCTTCTATAACCTTTAAATGGCACCAGTGTAGTCTTTCCAGCTGGGACCTGATATGCCTTAGGTCAACAATAGCAGCTGCTGGCCCAGAGAAGAGCATGCCTTAAACTGTTCAGGAACATCAGCAAGTAAGGTACAAATGAATTGCCTGTTTTGTTGAAAGTTCGATGGACCACCTTCTCCTGTCTGAACCCTTGAAAGTAGCATCCTGGTCACAAGAATGGGTGCTTGCAGCCCAAAAGACAAGGGCAGGTAGGGCAGTTTCATCTCATACTCTGGCTTTTTCGGTAGTAGCCTCAGCCCTTTCATGAGGTCTGCCTATAGAAGTGTGGAAAGTGTCATCCCTGAAGCTCTTTAGGGGGGAAATATATGGCTGGATTATCTACAAGGGCATTTGGAAATTAACCTGCTGTTGTGCTGATGATCTGGATCTATTGCAGCTGATTTTAATGTCCATGGTGTTATCTGTATGTCTGGAAACTGCTTTGAGTGTATGGCAGAAAAGTGGTACATAGATATTTTAAATAAATACGTAACAAGCCAGGGGTCCGGTATGCTGAACTGAAGCTGCAGTGGGATCACAAAAGAGTGAAGTAGGTGTTCAAGTCTCAGGATGCTTTGGATCCCATTTTCACAGACAGCAGGTGAAGAGGAAAAGGAACTACACTGTGTGCAGGAACTAGTGGGGGTAAGAGGAGAGGGAGCAGGGAAAGAATCCATTGTCCTGTGGACTGGGGCAGGTGCCTCAACTGTACAGCAGCAGTTTAGGAAGCAATCAAGTGGGGAAGAAGCAGATGTCAAAGCAGTAGATATAAAGGCAGGATATGCAGTTATAAGGTTGCCATTTGCCTGCTGCTAGCAGGGGAAGGCCAAACAGAGCTCCTCTATCCTCTGCTGGGACACAAGGGGGCAACAGGGCAAATGGGTGTGTGTGTGTGAAAAAGTGCCCCATGATGCCACAAAATCACTTCTGGTGGTGTAAGCAGAGGTGACATCCAATGTTCCCTCTAAGCTGTGGAGTCTTGTGAGCAAAAAATCTACTTTGTGAGCTTCTGGCATTAAAGTTGTGAGCAAGCAATTCGGCTACTGCATAAATTAGTTTGCTCTGGAGCCGTCCTTCCTGAGCTAAGACAAAAATGTGTGAACCAGAGGCTAAAAAACTGTGAGCTAGCTCACACTAACTCAGCTTAGAGGGAACACTGGTAACCTCACCATGTCACGTCACCATTCTAGTTTATATCAGAGTTTGGGGTGAATCCTAGAGCATCCCATGAGATGGCAATGTTGCTTCCAGTTATGCAGCCAGAACTGACATTATGGCATCACAGAATGCTGTTCGGGTAAGTCTTGCACTCATCTTGCCTAGTAGGGGAATAGGGGCAGGGGGCTTAACAGCAATGGGAGGGAGATCTAGGCTTTGTCCCTAGCAATGTAGCACTGTAACTTCTGCCATGTACTGGAAGTGACATCATCACATCACCAGCATCATGATGACACTCTGGTATTTGGGTAAAAACTCTGTGGTAAAAATTGCTTCTACCATAGAGTTTTTGCCCAAATTCCAGACCGTCACTGTGATGCCAGCAATCCAATGAGAATACACACCAGAAGTGATTTTGCCAGGTTGCCAGCAACAGTGGCCTAGGCCCCCCACCTGCCGCTGGTAAGTCCGCCTGCCAGCCAGCTGATCATTGGGGGGGGGACAGGGGACTGGCAATTCTACCCTCACCAGTCTCCTAGGGGTTGCCAGAAGAAAGCTGATAACTGAGTTATAACTGGTGCAGCCTAGAGAGGGTGGGTTTGGGGAGGGGAAGGACTTCAACAGGGTATAATTCTATAGAGTCCACCTTCCAAAGTAGCCATTTTCTCCAAGGGACTAAACTTTGTTGTCTAGAGAGATGAAATTCCAGGACCTTTCCAGGCCCTACCTGCAGGTTGGCAATCCTAGCCCAGCCCAGCCCAGCCCCCCCCCCAAAAAAATTGGAACTAGCACTAGATGTATGTGTATGCATGTCTGTATGTATATTCTGCTTTCAGGAGAGGGAAGAAGGAGGAGAAGAAGAAAAAGAGGAGATTGGATTTATACCCCACCCTTCACTACCCAAAGGAGTCTCAGAGCGGCTTACAAACTCCTTTCCCTTCCCCTCCCCACAACAGACACCCTGTGAGGTAGGTGGGGCTGAGAGAGCTCTGACAGAAACAGCTCTTATTAGAACTATGGCTTGCCCAAGGTCATCCAGCAGGTGCAAGTGGAGGAGTGGGGAATCAAACCTGGTTCTTCCAGATTAGAGTCCACGCACTTAACCACTACACCAAAAGTTGGTTTTATATCCCACCCTTCACAACCTGAAGGAGTCTCAGAGCGGCTTACAATCACCTTCCCTTCCTCTCCCCACAACAGACACCCTGTGAGGCAGGTGGGGCTGAGAGAGTCCAGAGAGAGCTATGATTGACCCAAGCAATCCTAGCTGACTTCATGTGGAGGAGTGGGGAATCAAACCAGATTCTCCAGATTAGAGTCCACCGCTCTTAACCACCACACCAAACTGGCTTTGATTTCCAAGGCCTGGGTTCCAAACTGTCAGTTGCCTCCTCCCTCTTTATTTTTGAAGCCTCTTTTTGTTATTTTTATCCCACTAGCAGGCCAAAATGCTCCCCAGTGTGATAAGGCAGACTGCTTTCCCAAGCAAGCAGATGCCAAATCTATCATTATCATCAGAAATAAAAGAAGAACAAATCATCTCTCAGAAGCAAATTTCTTAGATGAGGGGGAAATTTGGATGTGCTTATTCCCCGATCCTTGCCTTTGCTTTCTAGTTTTCTCTAATAAGCTCTCGAATACTGAATTTGTCCTGCCTGACCTTCCCTCTGTGGCTCTGAGGAACAACAAGATGAATAACCCTGTCAAATTTGGCAGCTGCAAATATATTCAGATAGTGCTTCCTTCAACCTCCAGGCAGCAGAGATCCCCTCTTCTGCAGACTCAAAAAAAATACATCATGAGCAAGACCACTGGAAAGTAAAGACTTTCTTTGCCCTAAATCCAGGAGGACGGAGACTACAACTGTCTTTATTGGACAGATTTGCCTTTGTCTGTAGCTTCTGAAGTGGCCACAGAGAAGGGAAGCCTTCAGTTAAAGCAAGCATACTGAGAGGAAGTTCAAACTCAGCATTGGTGGTGGGAAGTGCCATAAACTCACAGTCAACTTAGGGTGACTTCAGAGGGTTTTCAAGGCAAGAGTCATTCAGAGATGGTTTGCCATTGCCCATCTCTGTGTTGCAACCCTGGATTTCCTTGCAGCTCTTCCATCCAAATACTAATCAGGGCCGACCTTGCTTACCTTCCAAGATCTGATGAGATCGGGCTAGCCTAGGTTATCCAGGTCCGGGCCGTGACATCAGAACTGTGGACAAAACCTCACCATATAGTCCACAATCCCTGTAATGTTTTCTATTCTCCTTCATACATCATCATCTCCATTTTCCCTAACATGACTGATCAGAAATCCATCATCATGTAATAAGGTTGTCAGCCTCCAGGTGGGGCCTGGAGATCTCCAGGAAATATAACAGAGCTCCAGACTACAGAGTTCAGTTCCCCTGAAGAATATGACAGGTTCTGTGGGATTTCACTCACCCCCGATCTTCTTGTGCTCCCCCCCTCCAAAGTGGTGCCTCAGGTGGAAGTTTTGTTAAGTTTCGAATCCCATGGTTCCAGTCTGAGTGAAACTCTGCATTTAGTAGAGGGCTGCTGATTTCCAATGTTTCTTTTGCCTGTGAATTTAATTAGGGCAAATTAGCAAGCAGTTCCCTGGATGGCCCAACTTGTGCCTGATGGTTGCCTGCCGATCTCTACTTGTCACAGTAAGGTCATGTCACTTTGGTCCACGGGAGACTATCTTCCTGAAAAAAGATACATTCTTCACCATCCGTACCGCTCAGCCTGAATGTATTCCTATAGGACACAGCTGCTTCTCCTTATTGATATGCACATTAAGAAGTCAACTCACAGCATCTTTGGTCGAAATGCTAGCTCTCTAAATAAAAGGCACCCATGATAAGCAACAGCATTGAGTTTCCATTTGCAGACAACTTTTCTTTAGGCTGCTATCGTTTCTGAAGCAGCTATCAGAGGCTGGTTAATCGCCAGTGATTTCAGGAGGCAGCCCCTAAATCTCCAAATTAGGCCTCTCTGAAGTAGCCCTAATTTCCACAAATTGCAGTCAAGTACTGCCGGTACCCATCCTGTGGTCTCTTTTTCATCCTTTCCTACAACAGCTGAGACGAATAGATCTTTGGCAATGCAGAAGCATCACAAAGGAATACTAGGATCCTTTTGAAAATGAGAGTCCTGTGGCTCAGAAAGAAATCCAGGGCCATAGACAGGGCGGGGCAAGAAACTGCACCCTCCACAGAAGCGCTGATTTTCTCCACATGAGTGCTTTTTAAGTTTAGACATTTCCAATTAAAGAATGAGAACTTCTTTTTAGAATAGGAACATGTCTAGGTCAAGAGACAGGATGCTCCCTCCAGAACAGAAATGTATCAAAATTAGGGTTACCAGTCCCCAGTTGGAGGTGGGGGATCCCCTTGTTTGGAGGCCCTCCCCCTGCTTCAGAGCTATCAGAGAGCGGGGAGAATGCCCCCGCAGGGCACTCCTCTCCATGGCGGGAATTACCCCCACAACAGACAAGAAGCAGGAAATAAATGTGACATGCCTATGTAACCAGGTAGTGATGTAGCACATTGGTGATGTCAGGGTAGAATTAACTTCAAACCATATTGCCCCAAAACCAGAGTGTCTCCCTCCCACATCACAAATGTTCCTATGTCACTTCCTGGTGATGTAAGTAAGTCACGTTTATGTCCTGCTTCTTCCTCTTGGCTCCCGAAATGTAAGCCCCATCTCCCGCCTGCTGATCCAACTGACCTGGCAACCCTACTAAAAATCCATCTTCATGATCCCGAAAAATTCCCCTTTTAGAAATGTGAGCATGGCAAGTCGGTAAAGGGCAACTTAAGTTGTTATTTCAAAAAAGTATACACAAGAAGTGTGTAGAAGCTTCTGAACTTAAAACTGACTACTGTATTCTTATTCATGCTAAGGATCTGGAGCTGTTAGAAGACATGGGGCTTGGCAAGAGGGGCCTAGAAGTTTCTTTGGTCAATTGTTTGCAGTGCCTGTTTAAAGTATGGCAGTGTCAGAATCCTGGCTAAATCAGTTCTCAACTCTACTCGCTTCGAAGAAAGTTTCGTTTATTGAGTCGTTGATGGATACCATACTGAACATGAGCTTTGTGAGGACTGAAGGTGAACGTGCGAAGATTGCAGATATATTGTGTTCAAGCAAAGGCACTAAAGATCAGAACCCAATCACCCCATAGCATTTGCCTACCAGGAATAAGAGTCACCTCCCCTCCCCCCACTAAGCACGTATCCCTCTACAGAAACAAAGCAAAACAACAGAGCCAGTTTGGTGTAGTGGTTAAGTGCGCGGACTCTAATCTGGGAGAACCGGGTTTGATTCCCCACTCCTCCACTTGCACCTGGCTGGATGACCTTGGGCAAGCCATAGTTCTGATGAGAGCTGCTCTTGAAAAAGAGCAGTTTCTGTCAAGAGCTCTCTGAGCCCCACCTACCTCACAGGGTGTCTGTTGTGGGGAGGGGAAGGGAAAGGATTCTGTAAGCCGCTCTGAGACACCTTTGGGTAGTGAAGGGCGGGGTATAAATCCAATCTCTTCTTCTCTTCTTCTTCTTCTTCTTCTGTGACACATCAATGCATTTAGGAAAACGAAAGCATCCCTCTCCCCCTCCTCCTTCCTCTATGGCAGGGGAACTATAAAATGCATACTGAGCCTGACAGGCAGCCCCAGTTCAGGAGTGAGGCTGGCTACATCCCTGATGTGAGCTATAAGCCAGGAAATCCAAGTCTTGCCTGGGCTATGAACTCCCTAGGTGGTCTTCAACCAAACACTGTCCTTCAGCCTCAGCCCCTCCAGTCTGCACCACGGATGCCCCTCTCTGTCCCAACTGCTATTCAGACATAAATTGCAAACAGGACTCTCTAACCTCAAAACAAACAATGGGCAATTGTTTTTTTTTTAAGTTTGAAATGGAATTGAAAACATTCCAGGCATTCTTGGACTTCTTTCCCCAACCTTCTCCCTCATCCATCATTTTTGTTATATATTTTAAAATTGATTTCTCAAGAAAAAATGTTTTTCAGGATTGCTTGGGGGTGTCTGGCCTCTCTATTCTTTTCTCTTACCCATTTTGCATGGCTGGCTCAACATACACTGGGTCTCTGGATTGCAAACATGTTGCTCAAATAGGTCAGGTTATTTGGTTTGTGAAGATTGGACTGCAGATTTTGGGACATGGCATTCATTACAATGGTGCGTACCTTAAGGACTGATTAAGATGATTCACTTGGTACATTCCAAAGAGCACCAAAACAGCCCATTGTCGTGCAGAAGCACAAAATATTTTAACCATGAGCAGAGATCACCAGGAAGCCTGTTCCAAGTTGCAGGCCAGAGCGGACGTCACCTGAGGAAAAATGGCATTCTGAATCTCTTTGGCCCACCTTCTGGCATGCTGAAAAGTGAACGGGGGAGAGCTCAGAAGATGGCAGGGTCAACCCCATCTATTTCCAGATAAAAGGAAGCAAGATGGGAGGTGGGATCTTTCTCTCTTTTAGGAACTACTGCCAGTCAGAGTAGGCAGTGCTGAGCTAGGTAGACCATGAAGGCTTCATATGTTCATATCATCTCTGTTGGAACATTGTCTTTCTGTACTGAAAGCAGGCACCTAAACTTCAGCAGGCACCTCTTGCTTCCCATTACTTGTACAAATTTACAAGCACAACTTACTAGACCATATCCAGTAAAATAAAAAAACCCTCTTCTTGTGCCTCCAGGGCAAGCACAGAGGACTCAAGAACCTCTTAGTATTCAGTGTTGGCACGAGGACACTGTTTGGATGTCTAGAGAGAAAGATCTTGTCCTTCCTCTGTCTGGGGCAGCAAACTTTCCGGCAGGAATTCTCCTGTTGATGAATTACCTCATCTCGTCGCCCAGACCTTCCGGATACACTCCTCCCCCCCACCCCATTTAGGATTCCTCCTCTCCTATAAAATTTATCGGGCCTCTCAGATTCAGGGCAAAAGGGGCTGATGAAGTGATCAGGTTGCTGCAGGAGCGGGTGAGCAGAGGGAATGTTAAGCAGGAGGGGAGAGGGCAGCTCGCAGGCTTCTGTTCCAAATGGATGGTGGCGTCAAGCTCCCTTGAGCATAGCTTGAAATTACAAGCGAAGAAGGAGTGGATAGCAGGGCCTCAATTCTTCCTAAAAAGGGAGGGGAAAGGGGGTCCAGCAGCCCCGATCACCTGCAAATCCTCCTCTTAGGGAACAGAGGTCGGGCAGGCAATGACAGGTTTCTGCTGCCGGTTAGATTGCAGAACACGTCAAACAAGCCAGGCATGAAAAACATTGTGGGAAGCTTTGCTGGATTATGAAAAGTGGAGATGCCGGAGTGACCTCTCTTGAACTGAAGAGCAGACAAGTTCCCAGGGGTCTCATTTCTCTCTATCTGGGCTTTGCTTCTTCTCTGTTATTTGCAGCAAATGCACATGTTTGTGTGATAGGTGCATATGGTGGATAATTGACATGTACTGTATAATGTTTTTCCACATGGATGACAAAAAGGCAAAAATGATCCCCTCAGGGCAGCCAGGTCTTCTGCCCTAGAGTTTCAGGAAACCCTAGAGTGTTATCCTGACACAATGATGTCCCATCTTGGTCCGTGTCAGAAATGACATTACAGCATTGGCATGACACCTGTTGGAATCTCTCCACTCCCGAAACCTTCTTCCAGTTGCCAGCACTGGGCTGGCAACACTAGATCCCTTGTAAATCCTCTCCCCTACTTTATCTCAACCTCCATTTTATCCTCACAACAGCCCTATAAGGTAGGTTAGGTGGAGAGAAAGTACCTAGCCCCAGGTCAGCTAATGAGGTTCAGAGGAGAGCAGAGAGCTCCATTCCTAATCTAATACTCTAACCACTGCATCGTGCAAGCAAAATCTGTTCATTAGTAGAAATAAAATAGGTAATCAGGACATAAAGACTGCTATTGTTCAATACATTCCTTGTACTAAGCTCTATTGAATACAAAAGACTTTGGTGCTGAGTAAGCACACATACGATCAGGATGCAGGGGTGATTTCTCCCAAGCATTTATTGTCTTCAGTGAGCAGCTTCACAGTTGCCATTGATTATTCGTTGGCTGCTGTTTGCCACAAAGTGTAGTGTTCTTGTGAGTCTTTCCCCATGGGCACAGATTAGGGATGAGTCTTTTGATAGTGAATCTGATCCAAACAGGTATTATTCATTAACACAGTTATTATGCCTAATGTGAACAGAGAACTCAGTAACATTTGGAAATAATGAAGGCAATTAATTCCCTGTGAGTTTTCTGGTGCTTCACTGACACTATTTTTGCTTCACAAGTCATGAAAGGGGAGAAAATATAGGGAAGGCAGTAACTCAACAGACAGTAATTCAACAGTAGCCCAGCAGTGATGTGGTCTGGCCACAAGCATTCTCCAATGTTTACACAAAACAGGATCACTTTGATTGGTTCTTCTGTGTATAATTTCCACCAATTGTTGCAGCATCTCAATGGTTTTAAGGTATTTTTAAAAATTCTATGTAACTATTGGCCCAGACTCCACAAGCTATCTGTGGGCGCATCTACTAGACAATGGCAAAGCTTTGCTTGTTCTCACTAGCAGGCAACCAGGGCTGTGGTGACTGGGTTGGGTGAGAATAGCAGAAGTCTGGATAGGCAGCCTATGCAGGTGATGAGAGAGGTAAATGCTTTGCTTGTACTCACTGTCAGGGCTACAAGAACTACCTGTCCACACATTCTATCTTACCCTTCTTCCAAACACTTAAAGTGGTATATATGACTTTTTCATCCTATTTATGCAAACAACCCTCTGTTTCAGATGTAAATTGGAACATTTCACACCTTTCCATTTGTTGCTCTTCCCACTGAAGATTTCAGCAATACTTTTTTTAAAAAAAAAAGCTACAGAACCATCTCTCTAAAGTGAAACACCCCCAATGAGAGAGTTAAGCGAATGGAACAGAAATGTTTCACTTTAGTTGGATCACATCCCCTTAGGTCTCTCAAGTTATGCTGGATGCTCCATTGTTAATGGAGATAGAAGTGAACTTTGTGATGCCTTTTATCATCTTCATTTATCTTGCAAGTCTTCATTTAACCCTGCTTGGGCTTGTATTCACACCACAGAGAGGTTGTGGCTAGACTACTATAATGTGCTATCCTTGGGCTACCCTTGAAGAAAATCCAGAAGCTTCAGAGGTACAAAACACAGCCTTTTGGCTATTAGTCGGGGTAGCTGCAGTTTTGTCCTTTTTTATAAATGGATTGTGCCCTTTGACAGATTAGGGTTTGGGTTTTAGGAATCTGTTGTGTAGCAAGATAAGGTAGTTTTATGTGTTAAATGTGAGCCCTTGACAAGGAGAAAGGTGAGTTAAAAAAACCCAGAAGGACCTAGATGAATCTTAACTTTCCCAACACTCACCATTTAGGCCGCCAAGGCACTGACAACTGTTAGGAGGCGAGGACTGCCCCTGCTACACAGTTCTTACATAGAAAACTGGCCAGAGGGGAGACTCTTCAGAGGATGTGGCTAAATATTTTAGGCGATGTTTCATGAACATACTTGCTTTGATTCAAAAGTTTCGGTGTCTGTCATGGACCCTTACCATGTTTTCTTCGTTTTCTCCCAGCTTTACTCATGAAATTCAGCAGAAATATTGCTGTTAGAATGCAATCTATTGTGAGCAATTTTGAGCTAGGAAAATCTGCTTGTGACTTTTATCCCGCATTCATTAATCTCAGATTACCAAAACATCGGGAGGTGACCTCAAAGGTGTAGACTCAAGGAGCAATCCTAAATAGGTCTACTCTACTCAGAAATAAGTCTTTCGTTAGTCAATGGGAGCTTAATCCTAGAGAGTACCTTTAAGACTGCAGCCTGTCACTCAAGGCAGGGATCTTCCCATCATAGAAGGAAGTTCAGGGAAGGACTCTACGTATGGGTAGAAGATTCTTTTCACGAGTGGACCGAACCCCTTGTTACTAAATATCTTTCCCTCATGATGCAAGATACTCATGTTCTGAGTGGTCAAGGAATATGATGACATGTGGTCTTTCACTGGCAGGAAGGAAGTGAAGGCAGGATCCTGATGTATGGTTCCAGGTCCAGGTTGGGATACTCCTGGAGATTTGGGGATGGAGCCAGAGGAGGATGTGGACTTCAGTGGGGTCTCTCTCCAATGCATCCATTTTCTCCAGGGGAACTGATATCTGTACCTGGAGACAAACATTAATTCTGGGGGATCCCTAAATCCCATCTGGCGGCTGGTATCCCTACCCTACCCTATTGATACTCATGGGATCCTCTCTCTTGGTGGGTGCTGTGTACACTCTCTTCTGGTACAAGCCCCATGTCTCTTTGTAAGTTTCACATAAGCCATACTGTTATTCCATCTCATCATTCATCTGCAGCTCCACAAATATATGAGTTCATATTTCAAATAATATATGTGAGTCTGTTAACATTAGCAAAATCCACTTAGCCTTGACCGGGTATGTAGCAGGTCCTCTAAGAGTCCTGTCCCAGATCTTTTGCCTGTTGTCAGTCCTTTACCCTGGTTAATCGGAGGTCAGTTTTAATTTGCAATTATAGTTTCAGTGGATGATTCACACTAATTGGAGCCTGCAGCCATAATTTGAAAAGAGAGAGAAACCCAGTGTTCCATGCGTGCCTGCTTTTCATGTTACACAATATGCATGTATTTTATAGTTAGGACCAAAGTGAAAATGTCATGTTAAGAACCAGACCTGAGAAGTACTAGCCAAGCAACCAGCAGTCTCCCTTCCATTTCTCAGTGTTAAGAGATAAAGAGAAATATAGAATTGGCCACAACCCCTGGGAATAAAGTGAACATAACTATGCTTCCAAGTACTGACCTTGGCTGCCCCAAGCAATCCCAGGTGTGCTTCATGGCTTGTATACAAGATCAAAACCAGAGGTTTGAAATTTGCACTGACTCTTACCTTGCGTCGATGGGTAATAAGATCATAAGAACTGTCTTGCTGGATTAGACCAAAGTCCATCTAGTCTGGCATTCTCTTTCCAGCAGCAGCTACTCACATGTCTCTGGGCACGGTGTACAAATTATATAAAAATGGTAGCCCCACACGACTGTTTGCCTCTAGCATGTGGTAATCATGTAGTAACTGTCATGCATTTCTCTAACCCTAATAATAGACTATATAAACTAGTGGCCATTGTCAGATTTTGTGACAACTGTAGTAGTACATTCTGTAAATTATTTTGGTAGTGTATGGAGAAACAGAAATACGTTGATAGTTTCAGAAGGCAGCCATGTTGGTCTCCAGGAGAACACAGAAGAAGGAGGAGGAGGAGATTGGATTTATATCCCACCCTTCATTACCCAAAGGCGTCTCAGAACGGCTTACACATTCCTTTCCCTTTCCCCTCCCCACAACAGACACTCTGTGAGGTAGGTGGGGATAAGAGAGCTCTTTCAAGAACTGCCCTTGAGAGAACAGCTCTGACAGAACTATGGCTTGCCCAAGGTCATCCAGCAGGTGCAAGTGGAGGAGTGGTGAATCAAACCTGGTTCTCCTAGATTAGAGTTCGCGCATTTAACCACGGCACCAAACTGGCTCTCTCCACTACATTTGAGTTCAGTAGCACCTTAGAGACCAACGAGATTTTGGGGGTATAAACTTTTGAGAATCAAAGCTCCCTCCATCAGATACCTCTTGAAAACTTACACCCTGAAAATAATGCTGGTCTCTAAGGTGCTACAAATATTGGTATGGCAACAGCCAGATATGGTGGGCCCAGGCCTTTTGAATGGTCTACTGGAGCATCTGCGGGGGGTTCCTTAACTTGCTACATTTTACAATGGTGTGTAAGACATTATAGGGTTGCCAACTCTGAATTATGAAATATCTGGAGATTTGGGGGGGGGGTATGGAACCTGGGGATGGGAGGGACCTCAGCAGGGTATAATGCCATAGAGTCCACCCTCCAAAGTAGCAATTTCCTCCAGGGGAACTGATCTCTAGTCTGGAGATCAATTGTAATAGTGGGAGATCTCCAGGTACCACCTGGAGGTTGCCAACGTTATACGATGTAAGGCAGTTTTATTCCAGAGAATGTTTGGGGAAAGGGTGAACTGTTTTCGTGGATCCGGCTGCACTCTTTTTAAACCTGGGTGGTCCCCCCCCCTTTTTAGTTCAGTGCAGTGAAGTGGGAAGACATCGCCCATTTTCCTCATGCCCCCCCTGTTTGGAGGCAGAAAGGTAGCACCTGTCCTCACCCCCCCCCAGCCGTGGAAGACGGAAGGTGGAAGAGGGCTTTCCGGGGTGCCTCCCTGGACTGCCGCTTGCCGTAGCAATCCTCAACACAATGTGGGCAGGTGTGGCAGGGCAGCACCAGGGCTGACGAGCAGCCCTTCACCTCCAGATCCCTCAGCAATCACCTAGAGGCACCTCGTGAGCAGTCGACTAGCTTCACGATGGGTTGTGCTAATGTGTTATGCTAATGAGTTATGCTAATGAGGTCCTACACCTCTTTTTCTACAAAATGACCCCTGTTGGATCCTGTTTTACCACAGGTTTTCCATCAATCTGGAGTGGCCCCAGTGCCGATTTAAGTGTAGAATTTTTAACTTGGTTTCGATCCTCCTCGTCCCGGGCAGAATTTATAACCTGGGGCAGGCAAGCAAATTGAAGCAGGACAAAATTAGTGCAAAAAACCCAAATAAACAGAGGTAATAGCAAGGTAAATGACTGTGAGCCAAACACAAACCCGGGATGAGGTCCAAATGCAGAAAGGGTCTATGATGACATCACAACCATACATAACAGGAGGAGAACTTGATGTGAGGATTTCATTCTAAACAGCCACTCTAGTTCTCCTATTAATGTGTACTTCTTCCTTTATTCTACTGCAGAAGCAGAGCTGGAATAAAAGTACTAAAAAGGGCTACTATGGCCATAAGGGCAAGGTCACATCTGTGGCCCTACAAAAGTAACTGCATGTATCCTAAGCCTACAGGGCTGAAATTAATACATCAAAAGCATCCACCAAGCTTCCAATATATGCCCAGAACTTATTTGGAGGGCAGGTATCAGCATGTCACTTATTCAAGATAAACGATGTATATGTTAAAGTAGTTGTATTGTAGTCCATTACTTATTACATTGTCCATTGTATTATTCTCCAAGAGGGAAATTTTCATCTTTTTATCTTTCACCATGTATTGGTTGGTCATCACTGGATACAACTGTTTATCTGCTGCCCTCTGATAAATAATAAAATAATATTAATCTTTCAATTTATTAATCGCTCAATCCTGCAGAGCTGTTGGCTATGAGCGATTTACACTTACACATTTCACAAGGGACTAACAATGATTCATGGGGGTAAGGGAGGACAACATATATAAATCTTTAAATCGCACACGTTCGCAGCCGACAGGGATTTTGTTCAGCTGTAGACTAGACATGTTCCAGATGGCATTTCCCCCCCCCACTCGGCTAGGCTTGATGATGTCAGCTTTCTCCAGGTCTGCTTCGAGTCACCGCACTGCCACCGCCTGGGCGGAACGGCCCATTACAGGCTTCTCGATGCCGAAGAAATCTTTCTAGGCTTCCGATCTTACGAACTGGACATTCCATTCACCGGCTAACTCCTCCCCCACTGGGGGGTTTAGTGTGCCCACCCTCTCTAAGCAGTGGCACCCATTTTATCTACTCGCTGAAGCTTTCAAACCGCTGGGTGGACGGCGAGCTGGGGACAAGGCTGATAGCTCACACCAGCACGGGGCTAGAACTGACAGTCGTTCTGTTCAGCTCAGATGTTATTATAACCAGAGGATAAATCCCCTGTGCCACCGCTATTCATAAAGTTATGAATATATCATATCAGGGCTGCATTATGTGCAGTTGCATCAAAATTTGAGCAAGCTGTGTGGGGAAATGGTGGTGGAAAGTGCTGTCAAGTTGCAGCCCACTTCTGGTGACCCCTCACAGGGTTTTCAAGGCAAGAGATGAGCAGCAAAGGTGGTTTGCCAGTGCCTGCCTCTGCATACTGGACTTCCTTGGTGGTCTCCCACCCAAACACTAACCAAGGCCAACTCTGCTTAATTTTGGGGATCTGAAGAGATTGGACTAACCTGGGCTATCCAGGTCAAGGCATGTGAGAGAGAAAATTGTTTTTATGTTAATATAAGTGATGCATCTGACTCGTATGGACATGTGTACATGATTTCTGTAGTTTACAAATGAGTTTCACTTGTCTGTATGTGAAGTTCTTGACTTTTAACTAATGATTTTAACCTTTGGCTATAGCCATAAAGATGGGTTGTATTGTAACTAAATGACTGAATGCAGTTCCTGGAGGAACAGGGCTCCCTTTCCTCCTTGTGATGGCACCTGCGAATGCTGCAACCCTCCTCTCAGGCAGCTCAAGATGTCATTTCCTGCTGCAAAGTTAAGCTGGAACACTTGCCATGAAAAGCTCTTCATTTGCATGACAGGGACTTAAAGCAGGAGTTTCCAAACTGCATCCCTAGTTTACCCATCCCAAGCCCCTGCCCACTCCATAGCTCTGACTTTGTTTCTGTTTATGTGACTCTTTAATTGGTATGTTCCAAAACCGCCAAGAGGGGGGCAGGGGAATAAAGTAATGCATTCAAGCCAACTGTAAAATACTGTTCACTTCAATGATAATAGGAAACAGTATTTCTTTTTCCTAATTAAAGTCCTCAAGCTTATTTGTCTGTCTGTCTCTCCTGAGTAAGAGCACAAATAAGGCGCAGGGAGTTTCTCGAATACCGTTGTCACATTACGGAAAACTAGTTAACATTCTCTGGAGCAGAACCCATCCTGCCATGTAAACCCCGAAGTTCATTAGCAAGTGCACTGTACTGGAGCGCAAGGAGGGAAGGCTCTGCCATTTCCATACAGTTTCCATTGGCTGCTACATACAAATTGCTGAAGTTTCTCCTATGAATATAATGGTAAGCCAAGATCTTTTCAGCGTGACGAAACTGCAAAGATTTCTTTAACGGTGCCTTATTTGTTATCACATGGATATCCCTAGAGTTTTCTCCCCACATACACACTCACACACAATTTCCCCCTCCAGTATTAACATTGTTGCCATGGATCATGCCACCATGATTTGATTATTTTGCTATAATTAACAACTTTGTTTATATGGAAGGCCAGTTGGGATCTGTGAGCAAACTCTGGAGTTGAAAGGGGGTAAAGCAGATAGGCTTATAAAAATGGAATTCAAATTAGATCCCTGTTTACAAAAAGCTAATTGGTATGATCCAGTCAGTGTAAAGGTCTTAGTCCCACTAAGGATACCTTGGGCATACATACTTACCAAGCATGGGGAATTGTGTGTGCAGTCAAGGAGGCATAGATGGGATGCGCATGAAGTTCTCTTTGTCCAGATTTCTCCCAGGGTTATGAAGAGGTAGATGGGGGGGGGGAACCACTCTTAACAACTGCACTCACCTGTTTTTCTAACAGCAAGAGCAGACCCAGAAGAACATAGTTGGCCACAAAGATTCCTCATTGACCAATCTATCATTTTGCCAGGCATCATCACCTCTATGTTTATCTGGATTCAGCCTCAAACAGTTTCCTCATGCCATCAAACCACTGGTGAGAAAGATGCCTCTGGTGCCTTACACAAAGGGCGATGCTGCATCTAGCATTCGCTCAACATTTTCTCAACTGGGAGGAAAAAGTGCAGCTCAAAACCACATGCAATACCTCGGGGCAATGCTGTACTGACTGCAAAGTCACCCCTGAACAGCCATAAATATATGCAGAAGGTACCATAAAATCCTAAGGATACCTTGGGCATACATACTTACCAAGCATGGGGAATTGTGTGTGCAGTCAAGGAGGCATAGATGGGCTGCGAGTGAAGTTCTCTTTGTCCAGATTTCTCCCAGGGTTATGAAGAGGTAGATGGGGGGGGGGGGACCACTCTTAACAACTGGACTCACCTGTTTTTCTAACAGCAAGGGCAGACCCAGAAGAACGTAGTTGGCCACAGACAAAGATTCCTCATTGACCAATCTATCATTTTGCCAGGCATCATCACCTCTATGTTTATCTGGATTCAGCCTCAAACAGTTTCCTCATGCCATCAAACCACTGGTGAGAAAGATGCCTCTGGTGCCTTACACAAAGGGCGATGCTGCATCTAGCATTCGCTCAACATTTTCTCAACTGGGAGGAAAAAGTGCAGCCCAAAACCACATTCGGATACCTCGGGGCAATGCTGTACTGACTGCAAAGTCACCCCTGAACAGCCATAAATATATGCAGAAGGTACCATAAAATCTGATGATCAAAGAAAGTGAAAGTGGTATGCTATATGGTAAAGGTAAAGGTTCCCCTTGCTCTAAAGCTAGTCAAATCCAACTCTAGGGGGTGGTGCTCATCTCCGTTTCCAAGTCAAAGAGCCAGTGCTGTCCAAAGATGTTTCCGTGGTCATGTGGCTGGCATGACTAAACGCCGAGGTGCATGGAATGCTGTTACCTTCAGGTACCACAAAATCTAATTATCAAAGAAAGGGAAAGCAGCATGAAATGCAGAGAGGGATTTCCGTTCCTCCGTGGGTTTCATAAAACAATGGAGGAAAAAGCCAATGCAGAATCTCCTAAAGAAGTACAGAGCTTATCAGTGTATTGATGTCACCCCAAACTTAATCACTAGATTTTTTTTTAATTTCCTTCATGTATACATCACCTTTCTCCCCAGTTGGGACCCCAAGCAGTTTACATTGTTCTTTTTGGCTTTGTTTTATCCTCACAACAATCCTATGAGATACGTTAGGCTGTGTGTGTGTGTGTGTGTCTATCCCATGGTCACCCGACAAGCTTCCATGGCAGAGTGGGGACTCAAAGTCAGTTCTCCTGGATCCAAGTCTGAAACTCTAACCACTACATCATGATTTCCCCAGGTGGCTGTATGGAAATACTAAATAGCATGGGAGAGCCACTACCTCACCATCATTACCTCTACCATCATCATCAACTGGCCCTGGGAGGAGTGAACGACAGCGCTGCGTGGACACCACTGATTTGGGAGTACCATTTTCAAGGCGCCATCTTTTTATTGAAGACCGATCTGAAACATCTAGAGCACTTTATAGTTTTGTAATATTATAATGACTGTTTTTATGCTGTTTAAACCTGTTTTATGTATTGACATGTGCCCTATTTGTGAGCCGCCCTGAGCCCGCTTGCGGGGAGGGTGGGCTATAAATTAAAATAATAAATAAATAAATAAAATAAACCTAGGGTACTCCATATGTCACAACCAAGGTTTTCTCTACACTTCTTCAGTCATGCCTTTCAGCATCTGATTGCATAAGAAAAAAAATAAACCAATGAAGGGCCTCTCTTTGCATATCTAGTTCATACTCCAGGTGTATTAACAAAATTGATTCATGGTATCAAATCCAACAAGAGCAGCAAAAATTGATTTTCCTGATCCATCTGCAGGCACATATAGTCCACCAGAGTGACCAAAGACTTCTCCATTCCGTAGCCAGAGGTGAAGTCAGACTGAAATGGAAAATGTATCAGTCAAGAAATCTGGTGAAGAACCAAAATAATGAGCTGGGTTGTCCTTAGCCAAGCATTTTTTAAAAATAATCTAATTATAATCTCTTAAATCTGATTAGTCTCTGAGAGCAGACCATCCTAACTGAGATCAGCTTTTCAAAATATGCAGAGAGGCTGCTGCTCCGTTGCACCCTCTATGGGATTGTAGCCAGGTACCTTTAAACCCTATCTATTTTGACAGATGCAAATTAAGCCCAGGAAACAAGCAATGTATTAACTAACTGAAAACAACTGTCATCTTTCCAGAGAGTGCTCCACGTGATGCACAATAAAAAGTGGGATCCAAGAAAAAATAATCAGTCCAAAACTTTGTTAGCTGCAGAACACCTCTCGCTAGAAGTCTAGAACAATTAAAAAGAGTGGACGTACAGGCTGTGAAAGGTTTGACAACAAATCAAATAAGCTTTCACAGAAGAATCGCAGAGGATGGCCTCTTCAACTGCAACTTTCAGCATCTGATTGCATAGGAGAAAGTGAACCCCTTGAGTCTTTTGAACTGTTTGCCACTTTGAGGGCCCTAATTGGGTAGAAAGATAGAATAAACATGTTTTAAATAAATAGCAAAATATATGTTTGGGGGTGAAACAAAGCAAAATCTAAAGGGGCCTGAGCGGCTGCAGGAACAGAACGCAACATGCAAATAAAAGAAACCTATTCCTGCGTGAAACAGCGGTATAAAATTGAGACCCAGCTATCATAATAGTTAACCATTTGAATAACAATTTTTTCCCCCAAAATGCACAGAGGAAAAGCAAGATAGCAACACAGAGAAAAAGCTGTAGAGCTGTGATCCATCGCATATAGCCTTGTGGTGCTGGGAGAATTCCCTTGAAAGAAGGCCAAGCATTGTTTCCTCTGCACTGTCTATTTCAAGCTTAGCTGAATTCTTTCTCGGCGATATTTGCTCACCCTGTAAGCCACAATTCTCTGAAGTTAAGAACAATCGAGTCAGAATCCGTTCTAAAAGGTGATGGTTTTCTGCCTAAATGGCCATGAAATTATTAATTGGTTCTCACTACCACTGCTGGGAAAAATGCCATCTGGAAATTTACATTTTGTCACAGCTGCCCTCTGCAGTGGGACCTCTCTGGGCACATAGCAGCTAGCTAGGAATTTATATGGGCTTTCCGGTTTTGCATCAAGGTTCTGTTCTTTGGAGAGATTAACGGCAAACAAAAAGCGGCGCACAAATACTGTGTAATCAGCACAACAAACACAATACCATTAGTTTGAAACAGTGATTTGGATTCACCTGCAAAGTCACCCTATCAGTTTCACAATTCATTTCCCCCCTGCCACCCATTCCCAGTTCAAACGGGGAATCCCAAACATTTTCCCCCTCTAATTGCAGCTGTGTGAGCATCCCTATTCAGATCAAGAAAACACCCCATATGTGTAATATATTGCCAGTCCAGACCTAGATGGCCCAGGCTCACCGAGTCTCAGTCAGATCTTAGAAGCTAAGTAGGGTTGGCCCTGGTTAGTACTTGGATGGAAGACCCCCAAGGAAGTCCAGGGTTGCTACGAAGAGGGAGGCAATGGCAAGCTACCTCTGAATGTCTCTTGCCTTGAAAACCCTATGGGGTTGCCATAAGTTGTCTACAACTTGGCAACACTTTCTACCTCTACTGTATTCCCTGGTGCCCATTTCCCAACCTGAAATGACCCCTCAGATTTGCTATTTGTCTTGTAAGGACTAGACATACAAGTTCTTTTCAGTTATTATCATTTTGGTATGTTGTATCCCCTGGATACTTGCATTACCATTGTGTGTAAGTAGAGCAGTGTGCATATTTTTCAGCTTTGGTCTGTGCAAATCCATCGTCTCAAAAACCTGGGTTTCTCAGTAGAAGTCACACACACACACACACACACACACACAAAAGTAAAAATTTTTAAAAAATCTTGATTTCTGATTGCATGTACAGAAGCTGGGAAATACATGTACTGGCAATAGAAAATGGCAACTGTGTGTATTGAGAGTATCATGAACAGAACACTGTTGGAGTGTACAACAAAGGAATGCTGAAGACATAATGACTGAAAAGGGTTATAGGTAGGGATGTGCATTCGGTTCGTCCGAATCAGCTTGCCGTATTCGCCCCCATTATATCCTATGGGCCATTGAAGTCAGTGGCGAAAACATAGGGTATATTCTGGAAGCTGGAGGGAAAGGGGTTTGAGGGAGAGGCTCCAAACTCTCAGGGTAGCTGCTGGAGCCTCTCTCAAAGATACCAACCATGTTTGAAGAACATTGGACCAGGGGGTCAGATTCTAAGGGCCCCCAAACAGGTTGCCACTATCCCCTCCATTGTTCTCGATGGTGGGAAAAAGTGTCTTTGCTGGCCGAAAGACTCCCGAATCGGCTCCTACTGACGAAACTGACAGTTCTCTATGGTGGGAAAAAGTCTTTGCTGGCCAAAAGACTCCCAAATCGGCTCCTACTGATGAAACTGACATGCGGGAGTCTTACTGGCAGCCGAAATTGATTCTGCCTGATTCGGCCAAATCCGAATGGGCTGAATTTCTTTTTTTGCACATCCCTAGTTATAGGCCTGGCAGGAGCTGGTCCATGGGGTCGCGAAGAGTCGGACTCGACTGTGCGACTGAACAACAACATAAAGTTATAGGCAATCACATGTAGCTAGGTCACAGTGATTGTTTTTTTTCCTGTGAACAGCATTGGAAGCAAATGCATCCAGGAAGGCCATAAATTTAATAGGTAGAATTATTCTGACAGAATTATTCCAGTCTTCTTTTGGCTCATATTTCTCTAGTGTAAATAGGGTTGCCAGCTCTCCTGGTGGAAGTGGGGTTCCTCTGCTGCCAGACCCCACCCCCCACAGCCAATCAGCTGGCTGGTGAGGGGACTTACGAGGAGAGAGAAAAAAGTCCAGGTGACATGGCCAGCAAAGTGGTGATGCCACTTCTGGCACACAGAGGAAGTGATGTCATCGCACTGGCAACATCCAGGTGAAGCTCTGGTATTCGGGCAAAACCTCTATGGTAGAAGCCATTTTTTCCATAGAGTTTTTGCCCAAATACCAGAGCATCACCAAGACATTGGATCTTGATTATCTCACTTCCTGTGAGTCCTGGAAGTGATGTCTCTGCATCACCTGTGCCTTCCTCTCCTGGTAAGTCCTCCCCATCCCCCACCAGTTGCTCAGAGGGACCTGGCAACCCTACTTATAAAGTATAGTTGGCTTGGGGGGGTATTGTAATATTTGATGTCATTTGTAGGATTCCTACAGTTTTAGGGTTGGGATTAGATTGGCTTTATGTATTTTGTATTATTTATATGACTGTACTATTGGGTTGTGAAAATAAGAAGCAGGAGACTGACCAGATATGAAGGTGCACAGAGAGTTTATAAAGGTGAATATATACAGATATTTACGAGGCCTAGGGTTCCCAAGTACTTATCCGGTGGGGGAAACATGCTCCCCGGCTGGACCATTCCTCCCTGTAACACACCATGCCGTCGCCAGGAAGTGACGCTGGGCGACGCTCTGGCAATGGGACTGAAAACTCGATGGTACCATTGAGTTTCCAGCCTCATTGCCAGAGTGTTGCCCAGCATCACTTCCTGGCGATGGCATGGTGTGGCGCATCTGTTGTCCCCGCAGGATTGATCCTGCGAGGACGTCTGTGTCCCCCGCTGAATCACGGTAAGTACTTGGGAAGCCTGACCAGGCCATTGAACAGCATGCCGCACCTTAGTCTCTGAGAACTGAGTCCCCCATAGCTAACTAAGCAGACAGCTATTACACTGAATTCTATCCAATCCCTAACAAGGTGATGCAATCTCTAATAAGACCAGAAACAAGACCTGGTAGAAGCACCTATCTGTAGTTACATGATTGCTAGCCTGACAGCTAGGTTTGACAGTCAGATCAAACTCATCTACAGTAACTGCTTGCTACCTTTGACATTTTGACCTATATCTTAATATGTACAAGATGTTATTATATATTTACTATGCTATTTTGACTTATTTTAAATGATGTAATCATACATTATTGTAAACTGCTTTACACTCTTAACTGAAGAGAAGTGATATAAAAATTTAAATAAATAAATAAAAATAACTTTTTTTAAAAAAAAGAATGCACTGAAATAACACTGGCATGACGATTCATCCAGGCCAGAAGAGAAGTGATATAAAAATTTAAATAAATAAATAAAAATAACTATTTTTTTTAAAAAAAGAATGTACTGAAATAACACTGGCATGTGTGAAAAGAGCTTTTTAATAAATAAATCCTGACTTGTGGTTATTTGGGGAGTTTTCTTATTTCTTGCAGTAAAATTGAAAACTGCCCACAGAGATAGTGATGTTTAAACTCAAACTTTTTATCATACTTGTGCTGGGATCAACTACAGGATGTGAATTACACACACACACACAAAAAGATGATGACGCATAACGTGATTTCCAGTTAGGCTTGCCAGTCCCCAGGTCAGGCTGGGGGCTCCCCTGGTTTTTGGGGCCTCCCCCCACCACTGGCCAGCTGGCTGGTGGGGAAAACCCTGCCTCCAAACAGCCGTGTGCTTGTGTGACTTCCCTGACATGATGACATTACCTGGAAGTGACATCATCATGCTGGGGATGTCACGTGGTGACACTCTGGTTTAAGGGCAAAACTCTGTAGTTTTAAGTGGGTTTTACTGTAGAGCTTTGCTCTTAAACCACAGTGTCCCCCACGTGACATCCTTGGCATGATGATGTCACTTTCCAGGGAAAGTCCGTCCATGGTCCATAGCAACATGTTTACTACTAGACTTTCCTGGCTGCGATCACACACTCCTTTAGATCCGACATAGGTGTGAATGCCTGACGGATCTAAAGGGAGCGATCAGACAGCTACATCTGGGAAAGGTCCCACAGTTGTCAGCAACCTGCGCTGCTCTGCCAAGGAAGCGGAGTTAAAAGACACCAGGGAAAGTCTAGTAGCAAACGGGTGGCTACGGGCCATGGACAGACTTTCCCCTGTCTGATTGCTCAAGCACGCTCTCATGCCATCAGGATGGTCTGATCAGACCATCCCAGCTTTGTGCTGTTGTCATCGCATTCTCCATAGGGGGCCCTTAGTGTGGAGGTACAAATCCTCATTTATGCGCAAGGAAAACAAATGGCAAAAAAAGGACTCACCCACAGTTAGCATCTGATCACAGAACGACGGGCTAAGCCCGCAGCTTCAAAGGGCTGTGTGATCTCGCAACTGCGTGTCAAATTCCTCCAGAGGAAATAGCCTGGCTTGCCCTCAGCTTCAAATGGCGTCTTTTAACTCCGCTTCTGTGGCGGAGCAGCATGGGTTGCTGGTGACTGTGGGATGCTTCCCAGATGTTGCTGTCTGATCGCTCCCTCCAGATCCATCAGGCATTCGCACCTATGTCAGATCTAAAGGTGCGTGTGATCACAGCCTGTAGAGCTTCAGAAAAATCCCAGCGCATCCTGTGATGTGAAAATGTCACTTCCAGTTAAAGAACTGGGAGTGACATTGCAACATTGAAGGACACTGTTTTGGTAAGTATCTGCCCTCCCAGTGTCCTGGGAGTTGCCAGCCAAGACTTCACAACCAAGGCTCCCTCCAAGCTGTGGAGTCTCGTGAGCAAAAATCCTACTTTGTGAGCTGCTGGCATTCAAGTTGTGAGCGAGCGATTTGGCTCCTGCATAAATTAGTTTGCTCTGGAGCCATGCTTCCTGAGCTAAGGCAGAAATGTGTGAGCCGGAGGCTAAAAAAACTGTGAGCTAGCTCACACTAACTCAGCTTAGAGGGAACACTGCTCTCAACCCTGCTGTCATGCCTGGCTATCAATATAAATCTGGCAGCCAGAAATATAGGGTCAAGCCATTGTTTATGGCATTCTTCTCTGTGCGGCTGGAATTGGGTTCTGAGCCGTGTCTTTTGTTGATTATTTTAGTTTGGGCCTGGCCACGGAAGGATTCTATATATAGGTCCACTGTGGATCTAGATCATGGCAGATCTAGCACAGTGTCTTCTGAACTCCTCCCCACTGGTATCTCTCTTTTACTTGAGATTTGTTATCATTGTCTGGACCTATGGCAAAGAAGCCCTCAAGAGATTTCAGCAGGCTTTCAACACAACCCTGCTGTCATGCCTGGCTATCAATATAAATCTGGCAGCCAGAAATATAGGGTCAAGCCATTGTTTACGGCATTCTTCTCTGTGCGGCTGGAATTGGGTTCTGAGCCGTGTCTTTTGTTGATTATTTTCGTTTGGGCCTGGCCACAGAAGGATTCTGTACATAGGTCCACTGTGGATCTAGATCATGGCAGATCTAGCACAGTGTTTTCTGAACTCCTATCCATTGGCATCTCTATTTTACTTGAGATTCGTTGATGACATTATCATTGTCTGCACCTATGGCAAAGAAGCCCTCAAAAGATTTCAGTAGGCTTTCAACAACTTCTACCCCACCATCAATCTAACTATGAATCATTCTACACAAGAAATAAATTTCCTGGACACCTCAGTATGGATACACAAAGGACACACAAGCACCACATTATACTGGAAACCGACAGATTGGCAAACATACCTACATGCCTCCAGTTACCACTCCAGCCACATCGAACAATCCATTGTCCATAGCCAAGCCCTATACTATAGTTATGTCTACAGACAGAGATACTCAGAGAAAGATACTCACATGAAGGATCTACAGCAGGCATTTTTTGCAACTTCAATATCCTCCTGGTATGGTAAGAAAGATGATTGGAAGGGCCAGAATGATACCCAGGGACAGCTTGCTACAAGACAAGCCCAAAGAAAATGACAACGGAACACCACTGGTGGTCTCATACAGCTCATGACTCAAGCCTGTCCAACATATTTTTAATAACCTACAACCCATGCTGGATAGTGACACTTCCCTCACACTGACTCTGGAGGGCTTGCATACAGACAGCCTGCTAACCTAAAATAACTTTTCACCCGCAATGATAAACTACTTAACAGTAACACAGACTCTGGTACCAAGGCCTGCAACAAACCAAAATGCCAACTTTGCTCTCATATAGGGCCAAGCAACACCATCACTGGACCCAGCAACATCAGCCATACCATCTCAGGTTCATACCCCTGCTCATCCTCTAATGTGATTTATGCCTTCACATGTCAGCAATGCCCTTCCACACTCTACACTGGACAAACAGGCCAGTCCCTACAATAAAGAATAAATGAACATAAGTCTAACATTAGAAACCACAACATTCAAAAACCAGTGGGGGGACATTTTAATCTTCCAAGACATTCAGTTGCTGACCTAAGTGTAGCAGTTCTCTTAGGAAGGAATTTGAGAGGGAGATTAGAAAGAGAGACTGCTGAATTACAATTGAGAATGAAGCTCAAGAAAATGCATCCTCCTGGACTGAATCAAGATCTAGGTTTCCTGTCTCATTACCAGTGCTGATTTCTCCACGCCTACCACCCCTCTGCATATCACACCTAATCCAATCAAGCCTGCTATTGTCATTTCCCTGCTAGTTTTATTCAGCATCTGAAATCATCCCACTCTCTGAGATATAAGGACAGGTGGACTCACATTCTAACTGTATCTGAAGAAGTGAACAGTGACTCAAGAAAGCTCCTACCCTGCCACAAATCTTCTAAGTCTTTAAGGTGCTACTGGACTCTTGCTCTTTCCTGCTGCTACAGACAGACTAACATGGCTACCCATCTTGATCTATTAATTTGTAGGGTCACCATAAACCAGAAGTAACTACTTGATGGCACTTAACACACAACCAGCTGTGTTAATAAAACAAATGTTTAAACTGAGTGAAAGAACAGCATGAAACGAATGGCACTGAAGGAGAAATCAAAGCGCATTTTAAATACCCTGCCAAAGCAGGATGCAAAAAGAATATGGAAACAGCCTCCCCTCTCTTTCTCTGGCAGCTTTGATTTTATAACTTTTCCTTTGACTTTGTTATATAATGAAAACTGAAACGGCTACGTCAAGACAAAAAGTTGTTCCTGTACTCCTAGATATGGACCAGGCATGTGTGTGTCAAATGCCGTTCCTTTTGTTCTCATTACTCATTTTTCTCCCCTTTTAAGTTGAGGAAGCTTCCTGCATGGTTCCAGGCGCGTGGCAGATTGAAGCGGCATTCTCATGCACGGTAGGCCCTCTCCCATAGCTTTGCCTATGAACCATCACTTCCAAAGGTGGCTGTTTTCAGTCTCTCTGAGGGGAGGGGATCCAGATGCTCCGAAGTAACATCTTAAATGCCGCAGAGACTGGAAAGAGAAAGGAGGAGGAAAACAGAGATGAAACCGAGCACTCCAGGTCAGCCCAGGGAAGCTGAGGAAGAATGCAGTTGACAGAAACACGTCTTCTGAAGGCAGTCTGGGAAATCTTTGACATTAATTTACCGCCCCTTTCAGAATAGCACCTCTGACAGAAAAACCTTTTTGAGCTCTACAAAGGGGGAAGGTGAGCATTCCCGTTCCCCAAGCTGCCGTCTGCTAAGCGAGTGCAGAATTTTCTTAATAGACAAGAGAGCGCAACCAATTTGCCAGCCAACTGTTTGTGCTGTTCAGCAAATCCGTAGAAGCCCCGGCAAGTTGATAGGGGCCAGGCGGCTGGAGAGTTCTCAGCAGGCTGGCTCCTCATCTCAGAAAGGTTGCATAATACAGATAAAGCCACATGGAGCTAAGAGAGCGACTACTCAGCAGCAGAACTGGATTACAGAGGATTGTAGGGATCCATGACTGCTTGGTTTCCCCCGACTGCCTTCCTGGGTCAGGCAGGACCCCTAGGCCAGCAAATGCTTCAGATACAGAGTAGGGAGAGAGAGAACTACACCTTCTTCCTCCACTGCCTCCACCATCACAGTCTGAAAAACACTTGAAGATTCCTCCCTGGCTTGCTGGTTGGTCCCTTATATAGGCCAGGCTGAACTGCAGGCATGCCCAGCAGCCTTCCCTGACCTCCCACACCTGTTTCATGTTTGCCTGATGTCCTGGCCTGTATGTAAAGGGGTCACTTGGTGCTGTAGAGGTGTATAGGCCTGGCTCAGTGATGCTGGCTTGCTTGCCATGGAAGCAGCCATGGCAGGTGTTGGCAGCCCGAAGTCTGGGACTGGTAGGGCTGCCAGCTCTGTGTTGGGAAACATCTGGAGGGTTTTTTGGGGGGGGTGGAGCCCAGGGAAATGTCCAGCCTCGAAAAACCATTTTGTAATGTATTCAGCCTGACATGCCCGGACTTGCCCGGGCTGGCCAGGCACAATTCCTCAATAGCTTCAAGTCTAAAGACAATGGGTCCGTAGGATCCTAGCTGGCCCAATGAAAGGGCTAGGTCCCCAGCTGGGAGGCCAATGAGTCTCTCGGTTACTGTAAATAGCCTATCGGGAGTAGGGGGTGTGTTTAGGTGAGCTTGGTGGTGGGTTTTCTGAATGAATATAAACCGGCCTGCGAGCCGGTCAGTTGTCTTTGTTCTTAACTAAATAAAGGTATGCTTAGCTGATATCACTCTCCGTCTGCATACTTTTCACCTCTATAGGATGAGAAAACCTGGTAGCCTTCCTCATCCTGTCATGCCCCTTCCTCAGAGAGCCCTCTGCACTGATGGCTTTGCTTTGAGAAGGAGTTCCATAGATGAGAGAGGGGAATGGCACCCATGGATCCATTCTGCACTGGCTCCTTCCACTCAAGGAAAGCACCACGGTTACCAGAACGGATCTGCAAAAGGATGGATCCCTGTAAAAGCTTCCCAATCTGGGGCATCTTTGTATACAATGACTAGAATTTTTTCCCCTTTACTTCTGCTCCCTGCCTTACAAATGAGCATTTAAGTAACACCTGGCCTTTCTTCTATTGGCCTGAATAAGGCCTACACTTTGGGCAGCCAAAGCAGCAGCTCTGGAGAGCTTCGATTGATCCTATTAAAGGGCACTGCGTCACTTTATGGTGGTGGTGGTGGGGAGTTCCACTTAGGATACTATTATTGATCATTGATCAGTTTTGTACTTTTTTGGAAAGGGAGGGAAGAGGAGCAATATGGACACTAATGAGTTAAAGAATGGCTTGCTGGCCCCAAACGCTCAGGGCCTTAATGGGCGAAGAGAAGACATGACTGCTATTGTTCCTCTGTGCGCTTGAGGGCGAATTAGGTTAATTGCCAGTGAACTCATCAGGATGTAACAAAATAAAGTAATGACATTCCTTTCCCCACCCCCCTCAAGGAACAGGTAGGGGAAAAAATGGCATTGTGCAGTAGCGTATCTCCATTTTTAGGAATTAAGCGTGAACTGTCTTTTCTTCCGTAAGGGCAGGTGTATTAAATGAACGATAAGAAACTAGGCTTCGGAAAGTTTCTTCCTCTCCTTAAATGTAATTAAAACTCAAAAAGAGCTCTAACGTTGGAAGCCTAAATGCAA
The DNA here is from genome assembly GCF_001447785.1 of Gekko japonicus. Lineage (NCBI taxonomy): Eukaryota > Metazoa > Chordata > Lepidosauria > Squamata > Gekkonidae > Gekko > Gekko japonicus. Next base: position 104,450 of record NW_015159817.1, read on the forward strand.
TATGGGCAATCTTGTGCTGACCTATTATGAATCATTCCCCCCTACTTAAATCTCTCTGCAACCATTGCACAAGCATTCAACAAAGTTTTCTCTTTAAAAAGTTTTGCCTTCGCCTTACGGCACAGGGCTGCCCTGTTCCAAAGGGATGGTGTTACACAGCAAGTCTACTCAGAAACCTACTCAGGTGTATTTAGTGGGACTTACTCTTAGGAATGAGGGCCACAGTGGCTCAGAGGTTAAGACACTGAGCTGCAGACAGGAAGGTCTGTAGCTTGGCAGTTCAAGACCCTAGTGCTGCATGACGGGGTGAGCTCCTGTCTTTGGCCCCAGCTCCTGCCAACCTAGCAGTTCCAAAGCAAGAAACTGCAAATAGATAAATAGGTACCGCTTTGGTGAGAAGGTAACAGCGTTCTGTGCGCGTTGGTGTTTAGTCATGCCAGCTACATGACCACGGAAATGTCTTCAGACAGCGCTGGCTCTTCGGCTTAGAAACGGAGATGAGCACCGCCCCCTAGAGTTGGATTTGACTGGCTTTTGAGCAAGGGAAACCTTTACCTTACTCTTAGGAAAGTGTTCTTAGGACTATAATGTGTATCTGCTGCAGAAATACACAGACACAAAGAGGGTCTTGTGGCACTTTGAAGACTCACAGATTTATTGTGGGAGGACCTGGAACTTACTTTGTCAGATGCATAAAGAGCTGTCTGCTGTAGGGCACGGATTCAGACAAAAGTTCAAGGAACATAAGAGAGAGTCTATACTTTTTTTTATTACAGTGGTGGTAATGGAAAGTGTCATCAAGTCGCACCAGCTCATGGCAAGCCATGGGATTTTCAAGGCAAGAGATGTTTAGAGGTGAGTTTGCCACTGCCTTTCTCTGCATAGCAACCCTGGACTTCCTTGGCGGTCCATCCAAATACTATTCAGGGACAACCCTGCTTAGCTTCCAAAATCTGACGAGATTCTGACTGTACTTAACTGCACTTCATGATTTATATAACTGTTCACAATTTACATCATGCATCTAATGCAGAGTTCTGTAGTACACAAACTGTTTATACTATAACAAATCTGTTGAAGGTTCCATTAGACACTGTTCTTGTTCCAGTTATGATCTTCACCAACACGGGACTCTAGGTCCTTGTGGTGGGCTGGTCTTGCTCTGGCCTGCAGGCCCTGTTCCACCCTGAACTCCTGGGTTTTCCCAACAACTAGAGTGACTTTTCTCTCTTCCTGGTCCACTGCCACCATCTGACCTTTGTAGGACTTGCCCACTGGACTCCCAGCTTCTCTTCCAAGTTCTGAGGCTTTGCCTCTGTGTCTCCCACTACCCAGTGCCTGGTTACCATGGGGACAGCTCACTGCCCTGTGCACCACTAGGGGAGTAGGCACTTGCCAACTGACTGCCCTCCCCTTCCTCCTGGCATTGTGCCAGAATACCGTGTCCAAGATGGTGGAGGTCTGTGTGGCTATAAAGCTATAAAGCATTTATTCAAAAGAGAAAGTGTTCACAAGCATACTTTTAGCACAGCCAGGGCTATTGTGGGGCAGGAACGCAGAGGAACGGAGTTCCGGCTGGCTTCAGAGTGGGTCATGCCCACTACAGCCAAAACCTCTGTGTGCGTGGCTACAGAGGGAAGGCCTGGAGAGTGACCCGCCCAGCAACTCTGAGGCGAGTGGGCCTGGAAGGATCAGGGAGGCATTTAAATGCCTCCCTTTGCCTTCCCCGGCCTGTCCAAGGGCCAGCTTGTCTTGGCTCCCCGCAGCCGTGGGGCGCACAGGCACGCCAAGGGAAGGCGGTTTAAACTGCCTTCCCTTCCCTTCAAGGGGGGGCTTGCCTAGGCTCCCCACAGGGCACGGGGTGTGGCCTCTTATCCTAATGAGTTCCTGCTTTTTTTCTACAAAAAAAGCCCTGACACAGCACCAAACTGAGCAAGGAACTTAAAAGGGTAAGATGCAATTCGTCTGTCCCTCCCTCTATACATGCCTTATCTGTTGTTAAATAGAAGGCAGGCTCCTTAGCATAGAAAGTTACAGATTTTTACAGGAGTTCCGTTACCTTCAAGCCTCCTTCCAGTCTGCAAGCCAGCACATGGCCATGGCCGTCCCCTCCAGACCTCAGTTAAGAGCTCTGTCTGCTTCAGTGGAATCAGCACCAAAAAGACCTCTCCTCCTTGTTCCCAGGACTTTTGTCATCTCTCTTTCACCCACCCACTGATCAGGTCAGGCTGGGTCAAGGAAACTTTTCCTGAAGAGTCCAGAAGTTTTTTCTTGAAGTCTTTTTAGTACTTAATACCTCCACATCTCTGTTCTCTGCTAGGGGAGAGTTGACTATCCTACTGAGAGCCAGTTTTGTGTAGTGGTTAAGTACACAGACTCTAATCTGGGAAAATTGGGTTTGATTCCCCACTCCTCCACTTGCACCTGCTGGATGCCCTTGGGCAAGCCATAGTTCTGTCAGAGCTGTTCTTGAAAAAGAGCAGTTTCTGTCAGAGCTCTTTCAGTTCCATCTGCCTCACAGGGTGTCTGTTGTGGAGAGGGGAAGGGAAAGGAGTTTGTAAGCTGCTCTGAAACTCCTTTGGGTAGTGAAGGGTGGTCTTGTGGCACTTTGAAGACTCACAGATTTATTGTGGGAGGACCTGGAACTTACTTTGTCAGATGCATAAAGAGCTGTCTGCTGTAGGATACGGATTCAGAAAAAGGTTCATGGAACATAAGAGAGAGTCTGTACTTTTTTTTTTTTACTGTGGTGGTAATGGAAAGTGCCGTCAAGTCGCACCAGCTCATGGCAAGCCATGGGATTTTCAAGGCAAGAGATGTTTAGAGGTGAGTTTGCCACTGCCTTTCTCTGCATAGCAACCCTGGACTTCCTTGGCGGTCCATCCAAATACTATTCAGGGACAACCCTGCTTAGCTTCCAAAATCTGACGAGATTCTGACTGTACTTAACTGCACTTCATGATTTATATAATTGTTCACAATTTACATCATGCATCTGATGCAGAGTTCTCTAGTACACAAACTGTTTATACTATAACAAATCTGTTGAAGGTTCCATTAGACACTGTTCTTGTTCCAGTTATGATCTTCACCAACACGGGACTCTAGGTCCTTGTGGTGGGCTGGTCTTGCTCTGGCCTGCAGGCCCTGTTCCACCCTGAACTCCTGGGTTTTCCCAACAACTAGAGTGACTTTTCTCTCTTCCTGGTCCACTGCCACCATCTGACCTTTGTAGGACTTGCCCACTGGACTCCCAGCTTCTCTTCCAAGTTCTGAGGCTTTGCCTCTGTTTCTCCCACTACCCAGTGCCTGGTTACCATGGGGACAGCTCACTGCCCTGTGCACCACTAGGGGAGTAGGCACTTGCCAACTGACTGCCCTCCCCTTCCTCCTGGCATTGTGCCAGAATACCGTGTCCAAGATGGTGGAGGTCTGTGTGGCACAAAGAACCACTGCCAGGACCAAAAGCTATAAAGCATTTATTCAAAAGAGAAAGTGTTCACAAGCATACTTTTAGCACAGCCAGGGCTATTTTTGGGCAGGAACGCAGAGGAACGGAGTTCCGGCTGGCTTCAGAGTGGGTCACGCCCACTACAGCCAAAACCTCTGTGAGCGTGGCTACAGAGGGAAGGCCTGGAGAGTGACCCGCCCAGCAACTCTGAGGCGAGTGGGCCTGGAAGGATCAGGGAGGCATTTAAATGCCTCCCTTTGCCTTCCCCGGCCTGTCCAAGGGCCAGCTTGTCTTGGCTCCCCGCAGCCGTGGGGCGCACAGGTACGCCAAGGGAAGGCGGTTTAAACTGCCTTCCCTTCCCTTCAAGGGGGGGCTTGCCTAGGCTCCCCGCAGGGCATGGGGTGTGGCCTCTTATGCTAATGAGTTCGGCACGGGGTGTGGCCTCTTATCCTAATGAGTTCCTGCTTTTTTTCTACAAAAAAAGCCCTGACACAGCACCAAACTGAGCAAGGAACTTAAAAGGGTAAAATGCAATTCGTCTGTCCCTCCCTCTATACATGCCTTATCTGTTGTTAAATAGAAGGCAGGCTCCTTAGCTTAGAAAGTTACAGATTTTTACAGGAGTTCCTTTACCTTCAAGCCTCCTTCCAGTCTGCAAGCCAGCACATGGCCATGGCCGTCCCCTCCAGACCTCAGTTAAGAGCTCTGTCTGCTTCAATGGAATCAGCACCAAAAAGACCTCTCCTCCTTGTTCCCAGGACTTTTGTCATCTCTCTTTCACCCACCCACTGATCAGGTCAGGCTGGGTCAAGGAAACTTTTCCTGAAGAGTCCAGAAGTTTTTTCTTGAAGTCTTTTTAGTACTTAATACCTCCACATCTCTGTTCTCTGCTAGGGGAGAGTTGACTATCCTACTGAGAGCCAGTTTTGTGTAGTGGTTAAGTACACAGACTCTAATCTGGGAAAATTGGGTTTGATTCCCCACTCCTCCACTTGCACCTGCTGGATGCCCTTGGGCAAGCCATAGTTCTGTCAGAGCTGTTCTTGAACAAGAGCAGTTTCTGTCAGAGCTCTTTCAGTTCCATCTGCCTCACAGGGTGTCTGTTGTGGAGAGGGGAAGGGAAAGGAGTTTGTAAGCTGCTCTGAAACTCCTTTGGGTAGTGAAGGGTGGGGTATAAATCCAATCTCCTCCTCCGCGTCCTCCTCTTCTACTGTCTCTTGCTAGACCTATTTGTGTTTCTAAAAAGTTTGACTGAGGCTTCTGGCTGGAAAGCAATTGAACTGTCTTCCCCACTCCTGCCTGCTTACTGTTCAGAGAGAAAAAAACTTTTCAAACTCCTGGTGAAGGTTTTATTCAGTTCAGATCTCCACCCCAAAATGCATTTCTTCACAGTCCACAACAGTCCTGATTGGTCCTGCAGTGCAGCAGGTGAGAAGAAGAATAGATTGGATTTATACCCCGCCCTTCACTACCCAAAAGAGTCTCAGAGTGGCTTACAATCTCCTTTCCCTTCCCATCTCCACAACAGATAACCTGTGAGGTAGGTGGGGCTGAGAGAGCTCTCTTGAGAACTGCTCTTTTCAAGAACAGCTCTGGCAGAACTGTGACTGACCCAAGGCCACGCCAGCAGCTACATGTGGAGGAGTGGGGAATCACACCTGGTTCTCACAGATTAGAGTCCACGCTCCTAACCACTACACCAAACTGGCATTTTTATTCCCCCATTCGTGGATTTTCAAGTACCCAAACAGCTGCTTGGGTAGGAGGAACAATAGCACATCAGCTGGCCATGTTGCAGGCCCAACCGCAATTGGATTCCCACAGCATTTTAAAAGCCTTCTACAATGGCAGTGGCATCCATGAGGCAGACCTTTGAGCACTGTCACATCTAGTTTGGCTCTCAGTAACCCCCCTCCAAAAAACCCGATACATAAAACTACAATTCCCAAACTCCAGCAATTGATCTAAAAGTTTCCACGGACCCCCAAATTCTCTCCTCCTCATCCACTGAAACACACTGTGTGTTGAAGAGCCCCCTAGCTAGTTAAGCATACCCCATGGAGGCTTCTGTCCTCTAGTCCTTAAAACAATATAACGAGAACTGTAAGTAAAAGTTTGCATTGGCTGTACATTGCACATAAAATCCAATTCAAAAAAAGCAGTTGAGGGCCACAATGCAAAGGGCCAAGTTCTAATAGATCTCCTTGGTTGAAGGGGACTTAAAAAAAAAACCTCATTTCATCTATACCCCTCCTTTCTCCCCAACAGGGTGTTGGATATAGGTGTATTGCAAGGTCTAACATTCAGTCATTATAGGATTAATGTGTGTTTACCTTGTGTGCTATTGTTTAGACTGACCTGGAAGGGAACCTGGCACAGAGCCAATGGGAAGAAAGCCCCGGAAAGTGAAGCCTATTTACTAACAATCATTGTTTAATGTATTCAGGTAATTTCCTTCTAGGGGTCAAGAAGAAGAAGAATCTCCATTGTTGTAGACTGTGTGGTCAAAGTGTAAAGATATAGTCTTAGGTGTCTTTGCTGTTTTGTAGATTTCCTGTGAACCCTTCCCTTAGAAATAAAGATTTTTACATAGAAGAAAATGCCTCCTCTCCAGTGAAGCAAAGATCCATTGCAATCTCTAAATATTTGACTATTTTTACCAATTTTCCAACACAGGGGCCGAAAGCGGCTTGCATCATTTCCCTCCCCTCCATTTTATCCTCACAACAACTTTGTGAGGTAGGTTAGTTTGAGAGTGGAGGACTGGCCCATGGAAGAGGGAAGATTTGAACCTGGGTCTCCCAGACCCTAATCCAGCCCTCTAGTCACTCCACACCATTGCCTCCTTTTGAATCAGAGACAACAAGTAACTTAATTAAGGGTTACTGGTAACATCTAGCCAGAGCCTGGCTGAACAGAGGTGGGAAGACTACTGGAGAGGCTTTTAGAGCTGCTCACAGAACTGGGGAAAAGGCCAACCTCACACAAAACACGAACTTCTGGTACTCAGTTGGCTATTATTGTCTATGGATGTAAAGTGGGGCATCTTTATTACTGTGGTGAAATAGGTTGCATTGAAAACCCAGTAAGGATCAGTTAATTTATAGCTGTGATAATTTTATTAGAACTGTACCCCCTGGGAGCCACTTGGCCAAGCAGAAGTCCTGTGCTACAAAAGGGCTTCCCATACAAGCAAAATCACAATTCTGAAAGCTGGATTTTGGAGCCTGTAGAAACTGTCTTTTCTCTTACTTTGTATAATATGTACTACATCACAAACCATGGATAGCAGAAGGAAGCTATACAAGGCAACAAAGGTCTGCCCCTGATCACAGAATTTTATGCTACAACATCCTAAACTTGAAAGTCTGGGGACAGAAGCCAGAAACCAGGAATCTTTGTTATTTTAAAAGGCACAGCCTGACACTCTCTGGACAATGAATTCCATATACAAAATTCCACGCTCCATGGATTTCTGATGCTTTGTGGAACTGTAGCACATGCAACTGCATACTGCATAATCTGTGTCTCCAAGCACCAGTAGCCACATTTCCCACTGGCCTTATATTTGTGGTGTGACTCGCTGGCAAAGTTGAACAGGGTTCATTAAAAAAAAATGTGCCCAGCACTTTGAAACATGAAGAATAGCCAGGCCTCAGAGCCCCCTCTCTATTAAGGATAGCCGGAGAGCCACAGTGGATGCCTTTGATCTGTGAATTAGAATTAGGAGAATAGTTTCCTCACACCGTTCCTCCTGTTAACCCGCCATCTCCTCAATCTCTGTGGTATCTAATGACTCACAGCAGGGTCGTTTAAGACATTTTGTACTGTATCCAGTTTTTCTTCCAAATGATCTCACTGACAGCACAGAGATTCTTTCAATTTCCTGTCTATTTAGAACGGAACGCTTTCGCGCTGATCATATTTGGAAAGCATTATGGATTTATGATGCTTTCTCCCAGTAATAGCTGGAAGCTCTCCCTTCAGCACAGTAGGAGATTCACCTTTCGCAGTTCTGTGAAGGATTGTGCCATTTTAAAATGGCATCTTTCTCCACAACTTTGAAAACACTGTGGAGTGCTAGGGCAAGAGGCCCTCTTTCTCAAAGTTTGGTAATGTAGAAGCATGGGAACCGAGACACCCTATGCTCTTCTAAGCCCGTGGACAAAGCCTGACGATACAGACAAAAATTTACCTTATCTAGGTAAGGTTGATTTAAATGGAAAAGCTAAGAATCTTTCTACCATTAAAAAGCAATGCTCAGATTAGCTAGATTGCAACCACCAAGTGCAACACTTTTGTAAATTCATTTGTAGTATTCACATCATGTAAAGATTCATCATAAGGGGTACTAAGGTAAAGCAGCCCTGACCTGGGTGACACAGGCCTACCTGATCTTGTTAGATCTCAGAAGCTAAGCAGGGTTGGCCCTGGTTCGTATTTGGAGGGGAGACCAACAAGGAAGTCCAGGGTCACAAAGCAGAGTCAGGCAATGGCAAATCACCTCTGAAAGTCTCTTGCCTTGAAAACCCTACAGGGTTGCATACAAGTGGGTTGCGACTTGACGGCACTTTCCAACACCAAGAGAAAGCAGAGTGCCCAGTTTTTAATCCGTCTCAGCATCTGGTAACTTTGTCAAGACATTCCCGTGAGAGAGACAAAGAGATCTCACATTCATTTAACCCTCACCCTTCTCTTCAATGAAGTCAATTTGCAGATTCAGCGGCAAGTACATAAGGACTGGCTCAACTATTTGGCTAGCAAATGTATGTGCTGTGTGGCACAAGGTAAAGGAAGCATGCCACAGAATGAGTGACACTATGTGTGAGCTGAGCATCAGTGCACAGAAAAAATACATGCAATTTATCCCATACTTCTGATAGGCTCCCCCCACTCTATATTTCTTTTCTAGGGACTATGGGGGGGGAATGAGGCTGACCTTTACCATATCATTTTCTCCAATGAAAATCTCTCCCCCAGTGCAAGTCACAGTTCAGTCTCCTTCCCATCATGGATATCTTTAAGAGAAATTTAAACTTTTTAAGATTGTACACCATCCTGACAGCTCTTGGGCTTAACAAATACAGTGAATAAAGGCATGGGAGCCATTTGCAGGCCATCAGTGTCTCCTCTAACTTGATGCTTATCATTCATAGAAAACAAATGTAATGATACCATCTGTAGCATTCAAAGAATATTTGAAATTTCAGTTCTTTGGAAAGGCAACGACTGGTTTTCATCTATGGAGCATTCTAATCTCCCCAACCAGGGCATTCATGTCTTAACCCTGAAAAGTGAAAGATGAACCTGGAATCCAATTATTAAGTACTGGGGCATTTTGAAGAAATGTCAAAACTTTTCATTATTGCAAAATCTACTTATGACTCAGGTATACACCTAACAGAAAAGTTACTCCACTGCCTTCATTGGCAAATGAAAGGTGTAAGGTACACCTGCCCTGACCTGGATAGCCCAGGCAAGCCAGAGCTCAGAAGTTAAGCAGGGTTAGCTATGGCTAATATTTGGATTGGAGACCTCCAAGGAATACCAGGTTGGAGGCTAACCACCTCCAAACATCTTGAAAATCCCATGGAGTTGCCAGAAGTCAGCTGTGAGTTGGTGGCACTTTCCAGCACCAAGGTGCACCGGCCTACCGTTGCCTTTACAGAAATGAGAAACTACAGAACGGAGCTTCCATTTCAAAACTTTCATCAAGTCCTAGTGGAATTAGAAAAGCCTATGGGGCACATTTTAGACCGCATAATGGTGTATGGTTAAGAACAGTGGAGTCCAATCTGGATAACCGGGTTTGATTCCCCACTCCTCCACATGCAGAGCAGCTGGGTGAACTTGGGTCAGTCACAGTTCTCTCAGAGCTCTCTCAGCCCCACCTACCTCACAGGGTGTCTGTTGTGGGGAGAGGAAGGGAAGGAGATTGTAAGCTGCTCTGAGACTCTGAGTGAAGGGCGGGGTATAAATTCAAACCTTCTTCTTCTTCTCCCTTTCCATAGCAGATGTTCAGTCTCACTAGAAATGGAGAAAAGATTAGGCTGTGGAGGAAATAAAAGTCCAAGGAGATGCCAATTATATGGATTTCTACTCTCCCCAAACAGTTTTGATTTTTGATAGAGGCACCTAACAAGTCAGATTTGCTGTGATCCCCCTGCACACACTATTTAGCTGAAGAAGCTAGAAAATACAAAGAGTGACAGGCAGGCAGCCATGTGAGACACATTAGATCTTTGTCCATCCGTCACTGGAGAAGAGCTTTGATTGCCTGATTGTCAGCACCTTCAAAGGCAGTGAGTCCATCTGGCCCTCTCCCAGACTAATGGCACCCTGTAGAAAGATGAGAAGAGCTGTCACTTTAGAGAACAAACTGAATTCTGTGTATCCGCAGCAGTTTCTCATGAGAAGAACTATATATCCACAATTGCTTAGACATGTAGTTTAAATCATTCATAATGATCTTCATACCTGATGTTCTATGTAATTTCTGGGTTGCCAGTCCCTCTGAGTTTGTTGGCATATATAAACAAAAAAAGATCCTTTCCAAACCATTGATCTCTGAAAGACAGGTTTTAAGGGCTTATCTATGCATTGCAATAAACATAACATTGTGTTGGGGCTCAATGTGTAAAGGGGGACTCACATAAAGGGGGACTCACCATTAACAAATAGGGATGGGCATGAAAAGGACTCACCCTTAACAAATAGGGATGGGCATGAACCTAAAAAAGGCAGTTCAGCTCAGTTTGGGGTCTGGGGCGGACCAAAGCCCAAACCAAACTGGCCTGACATGAATGGAACCAGTCCGGCAAGTCTGGTTCCCCCTTTCTTCTGGCTGGGGAGAAGGGGGTAGGGATCACCTGGGAAAGGACTTTCTTTCCCTCCTTTCTCCTTGCCATGGTTCATGATGGCTGGGAGAAAGGGGGCATGTTGGTTCCCCCTTTCTTCTGTCTAGGAAGAGGATCACCTGGGAAAGGACTTTCTTTCTCTCCTTTCTCCTTGCCATAGTTCATGATGGCTGGGAGAAAGGGGGCATGAACCAAAGGGTTAAATGGCTGGCAGCCATTTAAACCTAATAGCTGAGCGGTTGACCCCGCTGCTCAGCTGTTAGGTTTAAATGTGCAAACTGCATGTGCAAAGACACGGCTGATTCAAACCGATTGGCAGCTACTAGCATTATTAAGACCTACTTGGACAAACACTGAAGGGTAGGATTTTATTAAAACATGGCATGTATTTATGACTGATTTATATGATTGCTGACTTTCAATTGTTCATTAAAACAATTGCCTCCTGGGCAGAGCAGTTATGCAGCGCGGGGGGGGGTAGCAGAAATCGATCAGGCCATATGACAACTTGCATGTGCAAAAAACCACTTGCACTGTACTACATGGTTAGAAAAAGTACAGGGAAGCAATCTGCCAAAGAGCCACAGAGGGACCGATGAACAGTGAACCAGTCATCAAAAACTCAGCTCCCTATTCACTCCCAGCGAAAAGAGAAGAAGGAGGAGGAGGAGATTGGATTTATACCCTGCCCTTCACTACTGGAAGGAGTCTCAGGGTGGTTTATAATCTCCTTTTGCTTCCCCTCCCCAAAACAGACACCCTGAGGTAGGTGGGACTGAGAGAGCTCTATCGAGAACTGCCCTTGAGAGAGCAGCTCTGAGAGAACGTGTGACTGACCCAAGGTCACACCAGCAGCTGCATGTGGAGGAGTGTGGAATCAAACCCGGTTCTCCAGATTAGAGTCCACCTCTCTTAACCACTACACTGAACTGGCTCTCAGGAAGTGAGAAGTGAACAGGAAGTGAAAAAGAAGTGAAAGGAAGTGAATCCAAATGGCAGGTGTTCAAGCATCCCTACTTTTGTCACACTTCATTAAACTCTAAGTGCTTTCTAGATGTTACAGTAAGGCACACTGGGATCCAGGACTGAATTAAGGCCAATCGATGCCCTAAGCACAGCCCAACAATGGTGCTCCTCAGTCTGTCCATTGTTTAACTGACAAGACTCAATAAATTCTGGGTGAAATAAGAGATTAAAAATTCAGTTTTCTTCCAGGCCATCCTCCAGGCGAGACCCTAGAACTATATCAAATATAAACTTAAAAAAATATTTAACACTAAATAGCAGTAAGCAATATAAAAATTATTTACTTGTAACTAGGACAACAGAAAAAATGCAAATTGGTGGAGAATGTTTAAGAATTTTTTTCACAATGCAGATTAAAGTCCGACATGGCAGATAAGGACAATTACAAAAATTGCCAAAATAGAGCGTGGCAGTGAAAGAGTTAAGGGCATGATAGTTAGGGGGGGAAACTCTGTGGTGCCCCCCCTCCCTTGGTGCCCTAAGCACATGCCTATTTTGCTTATGATTCTATGTCTATGATTCTATCCAGCAGCTGGACAAACCCTTGTCAGGGATGCTCTAGGCTGATCCTGCATTGGGCAGGGGGTTGGACTAGATGGCCTGTATGGCCCCTTCCAGGTCTGTGATTCCATGATTTTGTGACTCTTAATGGTTAATCCAGGGCTGCAGGGATCCCACCTACTGTGTGTAGCAGGAATCCACAGTACCTGCAATCCTCCCAATATACACAAGCCACTGTCTTGTGTGAACAGGAACGACACTCTCACACATAATAGTAACCACACATCTCAAGAGGACTGTATGTAGTATGTTCCCATTATGCATGGTTGTTGGGTTGTTGGTACGCATCTCTGATACATATGAAAAGCCCTTGTATACAGAATGCAATCTTACAAATGCAGTCTTTTAGCAGCTGTGTCTTTCTCGGAGATCTGTAGGTACACTTTGGAACAACTATAATCAAGAGGTCTGGTCTAAAATGCATGGCTCTAAGACAAAAATGTGTGAGCCAGAGGCTAAAAAAACCGTGAGCTAGCTCACACTAACTCAGCTTAGAGGGAACACTGCTTCTGACCCATGTCCATTGAGAGATTGCTAGCTGGACAGGCACTTTACAAAGTTATGGCCACAACTTAGTCCAGCAGTATGTTGGAAGGAAAGTTGCTTTTTCCCTTCATGTTCAGATCGTCAACGGTTCCATTGGTTAACTCATGTTTCAAAGGGGAAGTCAGGAAGGTCTTAGATACTGCAAACACACAAGTGTTGGCAAACAATACTTAATGACTCCAATTTGTCAAAGTAATCGCAGTAATTGACTACAGCCTATCACTAGATGAGTGTGTCAACAATGCCTGTAAACACTCTATCACTTGCAATCTCAACATTTGAAGTTTTCCAGATATACCTTCTTTTGTTGCAAAGTAATAAATCAATCTGAGCCTGTCAGTTTCCACATTTTGGTGTACAAAGTCATTTCAGGAAAGTACCATGAGAAGAGAACACAAAGGGGAGAGAGGGAATCAACGTCTAGCTTTAGAGGTGCCCATAAGCTGATCCAAAACAATACAGAGAAGGACACAGAGGGGAAAGGAACATTTTTTGCCACAGCTAGTGCAACAGGGTCTGTGTTTACCAGCATCCAATAAAAAAACACAATACAGATTTTGTTTTACCACTTCATAAACTTGAAATCACATGGGCAGATGGTTATTTAAATAGAATCAAGCAGCACTTTAAAAGCCCTAAAAGTTTTCCAAACAGGTTGGGGTATCAGGACAGGAGGAAGTCAATGTGCAGGGGGTAGGAATTCTCCCTTGCAAGGGGTCTGTTCCATTGGATGGTGAACTGATATACTCTTGTAAAAAATATATTCCTCTGAGGATGGCGAGAGTCTTGGTTCTTAAGAACCATGAGAGATGAATGTATGACAAGTATTTTGGCTATTTGCCTAACTAGTATGAAGATTGCAAATGTGACACCGTGCTTAATTAGTCTGGAAGGTAGCAAATGTGAGAGCCAGTACTTATGGTGTACACAGGCACTGACCATGTTGGGAAGTGTAGTCCAAGAAGAAAGAAAATCGGCTGCAATAGTTCAAGAAGTTAAAGTACAGGGGCTCTTCCATGGGCAAAGCCAAATAGACAGGTGAAGATCAATGTACGGATGAGACAGTGGGGCTGGGAGGAAAGGTGTAGATTTGTCAGTGAGCTATTTAAACTCCAGTACAAAAGAGACTTCATTATCAAGAAAGTCAGAGAACAGCTTCAAAGCAACTCCTCGAGGAAAGCTGATGTGAGCTGCAGTGTATATTGTTCGGATAACTAATCCCCAAGGGTAGATTCAGGTGGGTAGCCGTGTTGGTCTGAAGCAGTAGAACAAAGTTTGAGTCCAGTGGAACCTTTAAGACCAACAAAGTTTAATTCTGGGTATTGACTTTCTTTGTTGGTCTTAAAGGTGCTACTGGACTCAAACTGAATCCCCGAGGGATAATAGATGAATTTGGTCAAGTAATCTAAATGGGGAGAGGCTAGACCCTGACAGAAAATTACAGCCATTGAAGGAGACCAATTGGATGTGGGGCAATCGTGAACATCGAGGACATCACGAGTACCTGGAATAGGAAACAAAGTGTAGGTATTTTTATGCAATTGCTAGAATACTCCCAGCTAAGATAGGAGAGTAGTGTGCTTTATGTTAAATACGAACATATATATACTGGGCTTTCGGAAACCTGTGGGAATTGGGGGGGGGGAATCAATGGGATGCAGCTTTCCCTGGATAGGAGCTATACAGGAATGGTAGGGAAGACTATATCAGGAGTAAAGTAGTTCTGTGTGTCAGAGGAACATAGAGTATAACAGACTAGAAAAGGAACAGCCTGCTGCTCCACAGTATTGCTATCAGTAGAAGTACCAGATTCAAAAGTTACATTAATACTGGGGACATACTGTTGCCTGCCTGCAGGGGCAGATCTACTATGAAACCAATGAAGTTTAAGCTTCTGGTCACCTAATCCTGGAGGGGCCCTGAAGCAACCTTTTTTTTTTACTGAGTGAATTTTTCAACAAAATTGATGGAGCTTTTTTAAGTGTCTGTTGTTAAAATAAGAAGAAGAGAAGAGATTGAATTTATACCCCGCCCTTCACTACCCAAAGGTGTCTCAGAACAGCTTACAAACTCCTTTCCCTTCCCCTCCCCACAACAGACACCCTGTGAGGGAGGTGGGGCTGAGAGAGCTCTTGACAGAAACTGCTCTTTTTCAAGGACAGCTCTTATCAGAACTATGGCTTGTCCAAGGTCATCCAGCCAGGTGCAAGTGGAGGAGTGGGGAATCAAACCCGGTTCTCCCAGATTAGAGTCCGTGCACTTAACCACTACACCAAACTGGCATAAGGCTATTTTAGTAGCAGAATCATAAGACAATGGGTTGAAGTACTTAATGTTGACCTTAGAATATGCTGTTTTCTGCCATTTGGGCCTCAAGGTCCTTGCAAGGGCAGCAAGGCCCTTTGGATCTTGTTGGATGTTGCCCTATTGCTGCGGGTTGAGAAGGAGTCCCCATAACAGTTCAAGCTTCAGGGTCCCAAAAATGTAGGTCCGCCACTGCCTGCCTGATCAAAACTCTGAGGGCTCTTAAGAAACTCAAATGTAAAATTGTTGATTTCTTAACAAAAACTTGACACTAAAAGTGGTGTCCCTTCCAGAAGACTGGCCAGTAGCATGTGCAATGCCATTTTTAAAGGAATCTAGAAGATGTGAAAGATATTTTGAGGCAGTTATCTTGCTGTCTTTTCTGGTTATATTGGTGGTAACTGTTATTAATGGTAGAATTATTAATTACATAAAGGAACAAGTCCTACAGAGGAAGAATCAGCATGGCTTGGTTCTGTAAAAAGCTAATCAGCATGGCTTCTGTAAAGGGCTGTTCTACCTTGCTAACCTTCTAGAGTTCTTTGACAGGGTTAACAAATATAATGCAAGGGGGATCCAGTAACTATTTATATACTTGGGCTAAATCTATATATTTTTGTTTGCCTCACCAGCCGGAATAACGAGACAGACAACAATATTGGGTACTAACGGGCCACTTTATTAACTACCACAAAACATAACGGCAACATACAGGAA
>NW_015159817.1:119981-125281 GCF_001447785.1 Gekko japonicus
CAGCCCCGGAAGCAAGGCAAATGAAATGCCTTCCCTCCGGCCAGCACGGCGAGGGTAATTGCCAAGGAGAACCACCCCCGAGCCGCAAGGCTTAAAGGGAGACAAATCCCAGGCAAAACCCTTAGGCGGTCTGTTTTCCCCGCCCCGGGCCGCAGGACCCAAAGACTGTACCGACAAGACCCCTACTCCCAAACGGGTAATAAGCCGGTGCTCCCCGTGCCGCAATCTGTTCAGGATAACAACCTGCCAACAAACGTGACCACCTATTTATAACTCAACCACCCGTCAAAATCCATCGCTGCAGCCACAGTTCAAAGTAGGCAAAAACACCCCCTCCTTAGGCCAATCAGGAGGAGGCGAAAAATTCCTACTTGGCCCTCAATTGAGCGACCAGCCAATGCCTGAACTTTACACTGGGCGGGAGGGTGGATCGAGCGCAGCGAGGCAACTGAAGGAGGGAGGCGAGGGCCGGCTTAGGAAACCTCCGGCCCCGCCCCCCTGTTAGCCCCGTATGTACACGTCTGCCTCAATCCTTCCAAGGAGGCAAAGACGTCCCACTCCAGGCACGCCCCCTTCAGAGACGGCCCAGATCGAGCCGGATTGTGTTGGTCATGTTGGTCATGTGATTGTTGCTCAGTTCACATTTGCAACAGATATTCCTCATAGCACAGGTTAAGCCATTTTTTTCACCCTTATTAGCCATGGTTTCCCTTTCACAAAAGATGTTATAGTATCCCACTTCCCATTGTCATGCCACCATCATGTCTTGACAAAGGCCCTCACCAAAAACTTGTGAGTAAAGTTAGCAGTTATGGCAAAGTAGGGATTCAAACCTGGTTATCCCAGGTCAAACATCAAACAAACACATATTTGATCTTAGCCAAAATGCTGAGAATAAAGCAGCTAACTCCAACATTTGCATAAAAGACATTTCAGAAATAACCTGAGATGGGGTGTTGTGTTAGTCTACAGCTGCAAAATACAACAGGAGTCCAGATGTATCTTAAAGACTTGCGCTGAAGTGAGTTCTCGCACACAAGATCTAATTTGGAATAAATATTACACTGGGATCCTCTTTTATTTCATGCCAGAGATGTAATGTAAAGTAATGCCTCTTTCTTTTCAAGAGTTGGGAAGAATGCTGGAAAAAGCATACCCCACCACTACTTGGGTCACATGGCTGGCTGGTGACTTCAGTTGCACACTCATCTGCCAATTGGCCAGTCAGCAACTCGGGGTGTGCCTGCCAGACCAGCATGCCAGCCAATGGCTTAGGTACATGCCTGGAAAGTCAGTGGTTCCAGGCACATGGCTAGCCAGCAGCTCCAGGTGCACATGTACCTACCAGCTAGGTGGCTGGCAGCTTTGAGTGCATGTGCACATGCCACAAATTCCATTTGAGATATGAGCTGTGCCTACATTTCTGTGGAAATTGGGTTCTATTTTCAGCCGTACAACTGAAGAAGATTGCTTTGAAATGTCTGGCATACCTGGGAAGGACCTTTTTGGCTGTTAGAAGTTTATTTGTGCTTTGGGATATCTTCTGCCTTTTTTATGGACTTTGAGGTCTTTGGGACACTATTATACTCAAAGGATATAGAGGAGTCTCTTGTTGGATATTTTCCACTATCGTCAAATTGTTTTTAATTGTGACCACAAATTCTATTGTATCTTCAATTTATTGTTATTGTATTGCAATAGACTGATGTCTATTGTTTACTTGTGAAAATTGTGCATCTTTTGATGGTCTACCCTTGCGGTTTATATTTTTGCATACTACATATGCTTGGGGTCCCTATTGTTTGACAAGAAACTTGGGTGGCCAGTGCCACCAGTGCTGACTGGCGTCCAGTGCCATGTATGTACCTGGCTGTTGGGGTGGAGGCACCCAGACCAGCTGGTGAAGCAGGGGAGGCAAAAACAAGCCAACTTCCAGTATCCAAAGAGTGGCCCCTTCTAATGTTTTCATCTTGTTTCTTCAGTAAGTTTGCACAGCTCTCTTGCTGTGGGATGGGTCCATTGCTAACCCATGGCTACAGGTAAAACATAGGTACCACATTTATTTATTTTTTTGCTTGGGACATTTATATACTGCCATTCAAATTTAAGATGCTAAGGCAGCATCCCAGGCAGTGGTTTCAGTGCTGCACTAGGATCCAGAAGACCCATATCTGAATCCCTTTGCTGGATGACCTTGAGCCCGTCATTCACTCTCATCCTAACCTACCTCACCAGGTTGTTGTCAGGATAAACTGGAGGAGGGAAGAATAATGTAAGCTGATTTGGATTCTCATTGGTCAGAAATACAGTGTACAAATGAAGTGAAATATGTTAAAATAATTAGAAAAGAGTCAATTTAGGGGAGTCCATATGACCTTGTAATCTACTAGCAGCATACTTGTGGGAGGTTTGTTTTCAATATTCCTAGGGCACGTTGAACACTTCAGGGTAAGATTGTCAAGATAAATTTAACCTGATCTTAAATTAAGGGATATGCTAAACATTTCTAACAGTGAAGCATGTTTTTTTTTTTCCAAAGTATCCTCTTCTCTCTGCTCCAAAGGGAAGCTTTCTGACTGGCTTGTGAGTTTTATTCATATTAGTCTGCAAAGAGGCTAGCCTGATCTTGCTAAGCAGGGTCAACCCTGGCTAGTATTTGGATGGGATATCTGCAAGGAACACCAGGGTTGTGACACAGAGGCAAGCAATGGCAAACCACCTCCAAACATCTCAAATGTTGAAAACCCCACCAGGGGTCTCCATAACTCAGCTGTGACTTGAAAGCACTTTCCACCACAAATCCACAAATCACCAGCTATACAGAACTTTAATGCAAAATTCTGAAGTTCTGAAACTTCAGAAACCTTGAAGATTGGACTATGACCCAAGTTTTAAGGTTCCTTTGCATCCTCCACTGATAGATTGCTGGTTCCAAGACTTCAGTGGTTCAGTCCTACCACAATATATATATTTTTTCATCCCATGTCTTCCATCAAGAGAGGACAGAAAACACTTACTAAAATAGCGAGGATGGTGTTCCTCTTTCTTGATTAGGAATTCTAGAAGTCATAAACATATGTTTCATTTCGTAGGACTCCAAAATTACCCAGACAGAGCGGACACTATGCTTTCAAGTCTTGAATACCACTGGCGATAAAGTCTAATCATTTAATTCCCCCATTTGTTTGAATCGCATATTATAAGAATGAATTAAATTGTATTGTCTTTATCCTTTCAGTGCACTATGGCATCAGCCCATTTTTTTTTTTAAGCGCAATGAATAAGTTTGGTGATAAATTATTTAACTGTGCAATTCTCAATTTATAATTTAAAACACTCATTACATTTTTTCCTCCCAATTACTAAGCCAGCCAACTATCTTTGTTTTCAAGCCTGCCTTTTGCTTTTACCCATTGTTCTACTTAGAGATTATTTCTTTGGAAACTGAACTGGGAAAAAAATAGTTAGGGAATGCTCATCAGTATTAATGCTTAATCCCCTGAGGCCACTGAATGCGCACCTCTTGATCTGATGAGACTTAATGCCTGTCCTGAACAGCAATATATAAATCCACCTTCATGTACCTTCCTGTCAGCTTATGATTAATAACCACTTACTGGTTCATTTGAGTCCAGCATTAACCTCACTGCTCATATAGTTAATGCAGAACCTGTTAGGAGACGTTTGTGTTGGTATCAGAAAACCTAACAAACCAGAATGAGGGCACTCATTATAAGAGCAGCTTCTTACAGTTTGCCTCTTCAGGAAAAAGTCAAAATGAGGAAAGCGTGGGTCTTGATTAAAATTTCTGGAGTCTGAGAACATTCCCATAAGAATAAGCCACCATATAAGTGTAAACCACCAGATAGTGGAATAAATCCCATACTCACTAATAGGATTCTGAGGGGGCTGTAATTAGGGAAAAGATCCTGTAGATCGAAGCAGCAGGCTCCCAGAAGTCAGGAACTCAGTATACTGTGGTATTCAGCTGGCCAGAGACATTTATGTTTTCCTGCCTTTTCCTCCAAGGAGCTTGAGCTGGCAAACATTATCCTCACCTAAATTTTATCCTTACCGCAGCCTTGTGAGGTAGGTTAATATGAAAGAACGACTGGCCCACAGATCCTGGCCTCTAGATCGTAGTCTAACCACTATGCTATGACAATTGTCATGGAAAGAAAGTGTACTGATTTTTAATTATGCTGAATTTTATGTCAGGCACTTAGTACAAGGCTTTATGTCAAAGGGCATTGTGAAATCAGAAATGGTACACAAAGAAAGACAAAACTGATCCTAGGGGAAGCATAACTTTTCTTCCAGAGAAAGGTTCAGCAAGGGTTCAGTCTCTGTGTAGGGATGGGCACAAAACAGCTCACAAACTCAAGTTCATGATGAATTTTGGCTAGTTTCTGCTTTGTGAAGTCAAATTTGTCCAGCATGATCTTCCCATGAACTTTCAAGCTGTGTGTGGAGGTTCCTGTCAGTTCATGAATGGAGACCTTTCCAGACCATCTCCACTCAATCAAAATGTTTACAGAACTTCAAAGCAACAACTTGGAGGGCAGGTACAGGAGCATCCGGGGGAGGTACCCTGTGACTTTGATGTCTCTAGCTTGCGCAAGATGAGCTCTGAGCAGGAGCAGGAGATAGAGCTGCTAGAGGGGTGAGTGTTTTTTTTACTTGCTTTCAGCTGAGGGGATTCAGCTGAGGATATTGTGTTGGAGGACTGTGTTTGGGAGTGTGTGAAAGTGATTAGAGTTGTTGCAGAGTCCTGGCTGCTTGAGAGAGGGAGAGGAAGGGGCATTGTTTGACTGTGATTGACTGTAATTCAGTATTTAAGAAAGCACCTTGCCAGAGGCACGAGCCTCTGGCACTCTTAGACTAGAGACTCTTAGATTAGGTACTCGGTAAGACGCCCAAGAAGAGCCAGAAAGCCAAGGCCCTAGGCTCTTTGTCTTCCCCGTAAGGTAAGTTGACTGACAAGAAAAACCACATAAATACAAAGGGTTTTAAAAGGGGGATTATAATTACTTATTTTAAAAGAATTATGAAGCCAGAATGCCAGCAGGGGGTTGGGAGCTATTCAGTGTTCTGCACAGAGTGTCACATGTATGACTATCTGCCCACTGGACAGAAGTCTTGGGTGTGTGCTCGGTGCAAGGAGCTCCTGGTTCTCAGGGAACGTGTTTGCTCCCTTGAGGCCAAGGTGGCTGATCTGGAGAAGCAGAGACAGTCAGGTGCACAGAAAACACTCTCTGGGACTTGTTAGATATGGCAGCCCCACCGTTGTCAGGGAGCAT
>NW_015159817.1:128804-130003 GCF_001447785.1 Gekko japonicus
TGTACAGGATTGCCCACCCAGGCCAGTCCAGGATGGGAGGGAATCTTGTACTTTTTCAGTATATTAAACAACAACCCAAGAGGTAGTCTATATCCTCTCTGGTTTTCAGAACAATATTCCACCAGAACCTCTACAGTAGTTCCCCCCATCCTGAGATTAGAGGTTCAAACTCTCAGTTGGCATCTGGAATTTAACACATTAGCAACTCATTCCCAGAGATGCACACTTAATCTTACAAAGGTAGCTTATATGGTGAGCAGAAGGCACAAGATTTAGACTTGGAACTCAGGTACTACATCAGAGACCATTTAGACATAAGAATAATTTTTATTCAGTACAGAGATTAGCATAGACTACCAGAGATTACAAAATAATAAAGGCTAGGGCTGTTTGCCTTAACTAAACATGAATTATTCATATTTACCACGTCAGGAGGATTCCTCAGTCCAAGATAGTCCAAGTACCAAGGGATTTTGAGTAGAAATCCCATCATTGCACACCATGTGCTCCAAGTCACAAAACAACTCTTTGTCTCTCACGAGGCAGCATTTCCAGGTGCAATAAAACAGACAATGAAAAGAAGGGAGAGCTGAGAGCAGAGCAAGAGAGCAAGAGCAAGAGCTCATTCCCATAGGAATCAAAACAATTATGCCCAATTCCATTCATGATCCGCCGTGGCCATTCGGCCAATCACGAGCAGCAGGGGTGTGTGGCCAATTTCAGGTTGCCATAGCTGCAACACAGGAATGGCTAGAAGTTTGGAGGCCCCTCCTGCAGTCAGGTGACCGAAACTCCAGGTACTTCGACATCTACATGACGATTCGCATGCGAGCCAGAACATGGTGCCATGAGGTCTGGCTTTTGGCATGGAAGTGTGAAAGAATGTGGGTTTATGGCATGGCTATTGAGGCCATGTGGCCCTCACCATTTGGCTTGCAACAGGAAACAAGACACAGCATATTATCAAAAAGACATCACAGGAGAAGGCATGTGGCTATAGAAAGCAGAAAGCAATTTTTCTATACAGACATGATCGAGGTTTTTAAGATTATGCATGGGATAGAGCAGGTCAAGAAAGAAGTACTTTTCTCCCTTTCTCACAATACAAGAACTCGTGGGCACTCAATGAAATTGCTGAGCAATCAGGTTAGAACAGATAAAAGGAAGTACTTCTTTACCCAAAGAGTGATTAACACATG
>NW_015159817.1:130147-133550 GCF_001447785.1 Gekko japonicus
CAGACGCCGGGGTGCACTGTTTACAACCGTTGTACTCTGGATACCACCACTTGGGACCTAGTGGCAGAGTACAACGGTTTAAAGGGCTTTACACTGGTTAGGGACAGGAGGCAGATGTTCGTCGTGTGAATGCCGGTGAGTACACCGGTTGCAACCAGAACCCTAACTGATGTAAAGCCCCTGTCTGAACACACCCAAAGAGTGATTAACACATGGAATTCACTGCCACAGGAAGTGGTGGTGGCTACAAGCATGGATGGCTTCAAAAGGGAATTAGATAAGCATATGGAGCAGAGGTCCATCAGTGGCTATTAGCCACAAGGTATAGATAGGGGCTCTGGGGCAAGTGATGCTCTATCTTCTTGGTGCTTGGAGAGGTCAACAGTGGGAGGGCTTCTAATGTCCTGGCCCCAGTGGTGGACCTCCTGATGGCACCTAGTATTTCTGGCCACTGTGTGACACAGAGTGTTGGACTGGATGGGCCTTTGGCCTGATCCAACATTGGCATCTCTTATGTTCTTATGTTCTTAAGATCCGTTCTATATACTCCTGAACTGCAGTCATTTTGATTGGCGCAGGTTCAGGAGGTTCAGTTGTGTATAGAACAGTTTCTGTGCAACCTAGAGACACCAAACTTGCCGCAGACCTTCCCTGGATGTTCTTCTACCTGCCAGAGCCAGTTTGGTGTAGTAGTTAAGTGCACGGACTCTAATCTGGGAGAACCATGTTTGATTCCCCACTCCTCCATTTGCAGCTGCTGGATGACTTTGGGCAAGCCATAGTTCTATCAGAGCTGTTCTCTCAAGGACAGGTAGCTTGCTGGGGGTCCATTCTATACACTTTTGAACCTGCACCTGACATTTCCCCCAAAAGCACTTTCCTAGGGGCATCTTCTTTGGGGGGACAATGAACCCCTAAGTCCAATCTGCACATAACTTGGAGGCCATATAGAGGAACATTAGAGAGTGGTCCCCTGTGATTCTAATGTCTCTAGGTTGCACAGGGTCCATTCTATACACTCCTGAACCTCCTGAACCCAAGCCTGTCAAAATGGCCACCTGTCAGCTGTCATTTCGATAGGCACAGGTTCAGCAAGTTCAGGAGTGTATAGAACGAATTCTGTGCATTCTAGGGTCACAAAACTCACAGGCAATCTCTGGCTGACGCTTCTTTACCTACTTTCCACATTTGGTAAAGATTGGATTTACAGGGTCCAGGTTACAGCCTTCCAAAGAAGGTGCCCCCAGGAAAGTGTTTTCTTCCAGGAAAGCATAAAGCACTTTCCTGGGGGCACCTTATTTGGGGGCTCTCACTCGGACCCCATAAATCCAATCCTCAACAAACTTGCAAAGCAGGTAGAGGAGAGTTAGGTGGAGATCTCCTGTGAGTTTGGTGTTTCTAGCACACTGGGGGGGGGATTCTATAATCTCACAAACCTCACAAACTTCACCAGTTTGTGAGGTGGATAAAAATTCATGACCGTCTGTGGTTCATGAACGGGAGACATCATGAACCATGAACCAAGCTGCATTTTCCTGGTTTGTGCCCATCCCTATCTCTGAGAGACTTTAGGGATGAGGGATTTGGGATATTTAAAGGACAAAAGCAGAAAGGAGATGCTCTCTCAATATATATTTTAAATTTATTTATAACATTTGTTCCTGGCCTTTCTGCCCTCAACCTGATTACCCAAAGAAAACTGAAAAGCAGGAGAGATCACGTTTTAATCATGCGTCAGAGGCCAGAAGAAGTCATTATCTGTCACTTTCCTGAGATGATTTTTAGGAAAGGGGAAAGTGAGGTGGTATTACAAGCTCCCATAGTTTGGACATTTAAACAGAAACAGCAGCACACAGGGCCTTGAGAGTGGCACACTTCAGCTTCTGGAAGTCAGGATCACAGCTCATGCAGAGGCTGTGGGACAAATGTTCAGTCCAGAGATTGATAAAGTTCGTTGTTGCTCACGACCCACTGAATTGAATACTGAAGTGCTCACAACAGCCAGGTGGATCCCCCAGTTAATCTAGTGTACACTGTAAAATCAGATGTATCTTCAAGTGTAGGTTGTGAGGAATGAAGAAAAGTTAATTCACATTATCAAAACTAGGATTTGGCTTTCATCAAGGGCTTTGCAGTACTCATAGCCTCTACAGGCTTCCTTTCTCATCCACATTGTCAAATAAGCCAGAAAAGTCAGAAGGGAGGTGTTAGGAAGAGAATGCCAGGATTTTGGGTATATGGAAAAGGGCAGATGTGATCAGCAGACACAGATATTATGAGACCTTACTGGGATTATTAGAGCTCTTTTGTGATGTAGTTTCAACACCAGAGTGCACATCTCATACAGAACAGTGGACATGATGCATGAGAGTATTGGGAATGCATGGACTATGCATTTCAAATGAACCATTATTACACATCTGTCTGATTGCAGAAAAATATGGAGACCACCACATGTACCATACATGTAATATGCTTGCATATAACATACAGTCCAGAATCAAGCCCCAACCAGTTCCAATTTCATTCTTAGGATGAGCTTTGGGAGGAGGGACAGGGAAGAGATGCCATCAGGTGTGTCTTAATACTATGTTGATGTGTTATTTCAGGATGAAAACAACCCCACACTTGGCTTCACATGAAAGGTAAAATTTCATACATAACTGTCTCTGGAAGTTAGCTATGTAAGGGAGCACATTTCAGCTCTCCAAGCAGGGTGCCATAGCTTCAGGATTCAGACACTCCTTTCCCCTATAATTGACAGTTTTAGAATATAAGTGCCTCAGTCCTATCTGGTTTTAGTGAGGTTATGGCTCAGAGATACAATTTTGATATTGCTTTTTTATGTGCTATGCAATCAGACCTAAAATTTACCCCCTCGGCTCAGCAGTGTGCTTTGACAGTGGTAAGATAATGGCTCAAAGATACTGTTGTGACAATGTGGTTTTATATACTATGCAATCAGACCTAAAGTTTTCCCAGTTCAGCAGTCTGCTTTAACAGTGGCAAGATTTAGATGTTTCTTTTTTTAAAAAAATGTTTTTATTTTTAAATAAGATGGGGTACAGAAAGAAAAAGGAACAAGGAAAAGAGAATTTGATTTTTTAAAAAATTAACATGTACATAGCAAGGATGATCAGCAACACAATAAACATAAAGCATTTAAAATATACATTTTGTGTATAGGACATATTTGTAATATTCAAATATCTAATTGAAATTAACACTGCATCAACAGATATCTAATAATCTTTATACAGAAGAAGAAGAAGAAGAAGGAGAAGGAGAAGGAGGAGGAGGAGGAGGAGGAGGAGGAGGAGAAGAAGAAGAAGAAGAAGAAGAAGAAGAAGAAGAAGAAGAAGAAGAAGAAGAAGAAGAAGAAGAAGAAGAAGAAGAAGAAGAA
>NW_015159817.1:133627-140033 GCF_001447785.1 Gekko japonicus
CTCAGAACGGCTTACAAACTCCTTCCCCTCCCCACAACAGACACCCTGTGAGGTAGGTGAGGCTGAGAGAGCTCTGACAGAAACTACCCTTTCAAGGACAGCTCTGACAGAACGATGGCTTGTCCAAGGTTATCCAGCAGCTGCAAGTGGAGGAGTGGGGAATCAAATCCAGTTCTCCCAGATTAGAGTCTAAAAGTTGTTTAACATTTAACATTAGCTATCAAATATTCAATATTTAAATTAATTTTGCAGTGTTTTGGAATATTGATATGTCTTAATGGTATAGTTATCATAATCAATCTGTAATCAAAAAAGGAATATTTCAGAGAGATGTAGCGATAAAATAGGTGTATATACATCAAAGACTGATCTTATATAAGACATGATTTTAAAAATACTTAAAATACTTATAATAGCTATACTAAATATACTGACAATCTTAATTGATGCCTAAACTATCATTGTATTGATGAATTAAAAAAAATAGCATTTCAGTAATTTCAATACAGATAAAAACAAATAGAAATTAACTTGTTTTCCTTCTTTACCTATAATAAGCATAACAGTTTTACCTTTCTTTTTTTTAACAAATTCTTTGATCAGGCTTTTGTTTATGTAATTTGTTAATTTGGGCATTACAGCATATTGTCATTTTGTCTTTCCAATTTTTGCCAGTTGGGTATTCTTCCATTTTCCATTTAGTTGCCCTTACTATTCTGGCTTCAGTCAGCATGTATCTGAACAGTTCCTGAAATGTTCCTTCAGTGGTGTCTGGCAAAATTCCCAACAGCATAGTCTCTGGTTTCATAGCAAAGTTGATTTTTAAAATGTTCTCTATTTCAGCATGTATGCCTTTCCAAACTTTTCTTGCTTTTTTGCATGTCCACCACATGTGATAGAAGGTGCGTTCTGCCGCTTTGAATTTCCAGCACATCCCCATATAGTTCTTCTCCATGTTTTTAACATCTTATACCACTTTTCTCTTAGTGCTTGACTTGCAGTAAATTTTACATATTTTGTCCGTAAGTTTTCCTATTGTTGAAACGTTATCTCTTGTCCAAAATTCTGGATCCATTTCAACATACACATTTTGACTTGTTCAGTTTTTGTATCGTGTTGAAGTAGAAGTTTGTACATTTGTCCTAGTAAGTGATCTTTCCATTGGGTAATAATTTTTTTGAAATCAGTTAAGTCTCTTATTCAACCTTTATATGCGTAGGTGGCTTCTCTAAGTCTAGAGGTTAATTGGAGATATACCACCATTGTATCTTCTTTCTTTCTTCTTTAACTGTTTGCCATGATTTAATTTCTCCTTGTGGGTTTAACATATCTTGGTAAGTTACAAAATCATTGGTTTTCCTCACATATTTATCGTAAAGTGCATCTATTAGTGACATTACTGGCGAGGTTGGTGGGCTAATTATCATTCTTAAAGAGTCCCAAATTTTAAGCAGGCTATCTCAATTACATGACTTTTGTTTGGAGTTCAGGTTCTTTTCTTTACCCAGAAATGATTTTGGAGCCCTTCTGTCAAATCTGCAGTTTCCAATTTCATTAATCTGTCATTAGGATTTTTTATCCAGTCTGCAATCCAGACTAATGGTACAATTTAATGTTGGGTACCACTAAACCTCCTCCTTTTTTCATTTTGTAGCACTTTGATTCTTGGCTTTTTGCCATTCCATATAAATGTACTTATTTGTTTTTGCCAATATTTCAGGGTCTTCTCTTGTATACTGATTGGCATCATGTGAAATAAGAAGTTTATATTTGGCAATATATTCATTGTTACTGCAGAGATTCTTCCCAGTCAGGACAGTTTTAATTTAGACCATCTTTCCATATCTTTTTGTATTTTCTTCTAGACCGCATCATAATGTATTTGCCTGGTCAAATTTATGCCCAGATATTTAACTGGATTTGTGGTTAATTTACATCCTGTAATTTTCTTAATACTTTCCTCTTCTTGTTTGGTTAAAAAATTGGAAGTTATTTTTGGTTTCTTTTCCTATTAATTTTAAATCCCAAGAAGGAACCAAATCTTAATATTTGTTCTATAACATAGGGGGCTGGAATGCTAAAGTAGGAAGTCAAAAGGTAACCAGAATAATGGACAAGTTTGGCCTTGGAGAACAAAATTAAGCCAGGCAAAGGCTAACAGAGTTTTGTCAAGAGGACATGCTGGTCATAGCGAACACCCTTTTCCAATAACCTAAGAGACAACTCTACAAATGGACACCACCAGATGGACAACACTGAAATCAGACTGATTATATCATTTCGTCAAAGATGGAGAAGCTCTATACAGTCAGTAAAAACAAGACCTGAAGCTGACTGTGGCTCAGATCATGAACTACTCATTGCAAAATTCAGGCTTTAACTGAAGAAAATTGGGAAAACCACTAGGCCATTTCAGGTTTGACCTAGATCACATCCCTTATGAATATACAGTAGAGGTGAAGAATAGGTTTAAGGGACTTGATTTGATAGAGTGCCTGAAGAACTATGGATGGAGGTTCATGACATTGTGCAGGAGACAGCAATCAGCACCAATCCAAAGAAAAAGAAATGCAAGAAAGCAAAGTGGCTGTCTGATAAGGAGAGATAAGGAGGCCTTCCTGAATGAACAGTGCAAAGTAATAGAAGAAAACAATAGAATGGGAAGGACTAGAGATCTCTTCAAGAAAGTTGGAGAAATCAAGGGAGCGTTCCATGCAAAGCTGGCCATGATAAAGGACAAAAACGGTAGGGACCTAACAGAAGCAGAAGAGATTAGGAAAAGATGGCAAGAATACACAGAAGAACTATACAAGAAAGACCTCGATGTCCTTGACAACCACGACGGTATAATCACTGACCTCGAGCCAGACATCCTGGAATGTGAAGTTAAATGGGCCTTAGAAAGCATTACTAACAACAAAGCTAGTGGAGGTGATGGTATTCCAGCTGAGCTATTCAAAGTCTTAGAAGATGATGCTGTTAAAGTTCTGCACTCCATTTGCCAGCAAATTTGGAAAACGCAACAGTGGCCACAGGATTGGAAAAGGTCAGTATACATTCCAATCCCAAAGAAGGGCAATGCCAAGGAATGTTCAAACTATCGCACAATTGCACTCATATCACACGCTAGCAAGGTCATGCTCAAGATCCTACAAGCTAGGCTTCAACAGTACGTGGATAGAGAACTACCAGAAGTACAAGCTGGGTTTCGAAGAGGTAGAGGAACTAGAGATCAAATTGCCAACATTCGCTGGATTATGGAGAAAGCAAGAGAGTACCAGAAAAATATCTACTTCTGCTTCATTGACTATGCTAAAGCTTTTGACTGTGTGGATCACAACAAACTATGGCAGGTCCTTAAAGAGATGGGAGTACCAGACCACCTCACATGTCTCTTGAGAAACCTGTATAAGGGCCAAGAAGCGACAGTTAGAACCGGATATGGAACAACTGATTGGTTCAGCATAGGAAAAGGAGTACGACAAGGATGTATACTGTCACCTTGCTTATTTAATATATATGCAGAGTACATCATGCGAAATGCTGGCCTGGATGAATCACAAGCGGGAATTAAGATTGCTGGGGAAAAGATCAACAACCTCAGATATGCAGACGATACCACTCTAATGGCAGAAAGTGAAGAGGACCTAAAGAGCCTCTTGCTCAGGGTAAAAGAGGAGAGCGCAAAAGTGGGCTTGAAGCTCAACATCAAAAAAACTAAGATCATGGCATCCGGCCCCATCACTCCTTGGCAAATAGAAGGGGAAGTCGTGGAAGTAGTGACAGACTTCACGTTCCTGGGATCCCAGATCACCGCAGACTGTGACAGCAGCCATGAAATTAAAAGATTTCCTTGGGAGGAAAGTGATGGCGAACCTAAACAGCATGATAAAAAGTAGAGACATCACCCTGCCAACAAAAGTCCGCATGGTCAAAGCAATGGTATTCCCAGTAGTCATGTATGGCTGTGAGAGTTGGACTATAAGGAAGGCCGAGCGCCGAAGAATAGATTCTTTTGAACTATGGTGCTGGAGGAGACTCTTGAGAGTCCCTTGGACTGCAAGAAGAACAAATCAGTCAATCCTCAAAGAAATCAACCCTGACTGTTCCCTGGAAGGCCAGATAATGAAACTGAAGCTAAAATACTTTGGCCACCAAATGCGAAGGGAGCACTCACTGGAGAAGACCCTGATGCTGGGAAAGATTGAAGGTCAAAGAAGACGGGGACGGCAAAGGATGAGATGGTTAGACAGTGTCATAGATGCAACGAACATGAAGTTGAGCAAACTCCAGAGGATGGCAGAAAACAGGAGGGCCTGGCGAGATCTTGTCCATGGGGTCGCGAGGAGTCGGACTCGATTGTGCGATGGAACAACAACAACTCCTTACAGTTTCTCTGTGAAAGGTATATGGGGGGGAGAGACACAGCATCAAGCTTTGTAACTCTTTCTAAGCTGATGTTGCAATAGAAACAATTTTTTTATTGATACCTGATTTACTTCTGCAGTTTTCACATCCTTGAATATCATTCTGCAGGAGGGTGGCAGTAATGGAGCAGTCTTGACCAGCAAGTAACCACGATATCATTCAGCACACATGAGGAACATCTGAGTTTTGAGGGCAGGGTTTCCACATAAATTGGATTGGACTTCCCAGAATTAGACAAAGACTCACCACCACCTTTCACTGTCAAACTCTTGCACTTTCTTTACTGCAGCTTTATTTCTGCTGCAACTATTTTTACTACCCCCTGCAGTTTACAGCACCAGCCTAAGCACAGTTACATCCTTCCATGCCCCTTGACTTTGGTGGAATTATCAGACAGCTGTGACTCTACTTAGGATGGCAGGGCAAGACGCCTGAAGGATGGGACACTAGAAGGGAGAAAATGGGGAGAGAAGAGACCAGGTGTTTGTGTGAGTGGGGGCAGTCAGGGTGCTTCTCACTCTGCAGCCAAGGAAAGGGGTGTTTCTTACTCGCCATATTTAAGCAGCTGCCCAGGAACCGGCAGACATGGCCCCGAGTGAAGTCCCACTCACAGTCAGTGTGGTGCAGGGTGTCCCACGCCAGTGCCCCCCACACCAGCACTCCTCAGAAAGGCCCGGGCTCCCTGAGTGCCCACTTGCACAACTCCCGGTAGTCTCCCTCCAGGCAGGGGGTGCTCGGTCGACTTCGGGACTCTCCGCCCTCGCTGCTGCTGGTGCTGGCGAGGCAGATGAAGGAAGACAGCCAGGGGGTGCTTGGCCGACTCTGGCCTCAGAGCCTCCAGTGCAGTCTGCTCAGGGTACGCAGGTGGCAGGTCCGCACCATTGGTGTTGCCATCACAGCCCGCCATGGCCCATGGAGTCCTTCTGCAAGAGAGCAAGTGGAACAGGGCTTTGTTGTGGCTGGTGAGGGAGGGGCAGGGCAGGGGGGTTCATTGGCAGGGCAGCACTCTTCTGAAGGTGGTGCTTTAGGCAACTGCCTAACTCGGCTATATGGATGCACCGGCCCTGGGAGAGGGCACCAATGGGATTAAGGGCTCTATGAGGAAAGAAAAGCTATCACTAAGGGGGGACATAATAGAGGTTAATAAAATTATGCATGGAGTGGAGAAAGTAGAGAGAGCATTTTCTCCCTTTTTCATAATACTAGAACTGGTTGTTCAATTGCTTCCGGACAGTCAAAAGGAAATATTTGTTTATTCGCCAAGTAATTAAACTGTGGAATTTGCTGCTAGAAGATGTAATGGTGGCCATGAGCACAGATGGCTTTAAAAGAAGGTTACACTAGGGTTGCCAGCCTCCAGGTGGGGCCTGGGGATCTCCCCCTTTTACAACTGATCTCCAGCTAACAGAGACCTGCTCCCCTGGAGAAAATGGCTGCTTTGAAGGGTGGACTTTATGCATCGTACCATGCTGAGGCCTCTCCCTTCACCAAACCCCACCCCCTCCTGGATCCACCCCCAAAGTCTCCAGGTATTTTCCAACTCAGACCTGGCAACCTCAGGTTAGACAGATTCATGGGGGAGGAGAGGTCCATCAATGGCTGCTAGCTTTGGTGACTAAAGAGAACCTCCATATAGCCAGTTTGGTGAAGTGTTTAAGAGCGGCAGACTCTAATCTGGAGAACTGGGTTTGATTCCCCACTCTTTCACTGGCAGCCAGCTGGGTGACCTTGGGTCAGTCCTCTTAGAGTTGTTCTCTCAAGAGCATTTTTCTCAGAGCTCTCTCAGCCCCACCTACTTTATAGGGTATCTGTTGCGGGGAGAGGAAGGGAAGGAGATGGTTAGCCACTTTGAGACTCTGAGTGAAGGGTGGGGTATAAATCCAACTCTTCTTCTTCTTCTTTCTCCTCCTCCTCCTCCTCCTCCACCACCACCACCATCACCACCAACAGGGGTCATTTTGTAGATGAAGAGGTGCAG
>NW_015159818.1:0-9682 GCF_001447785.1 Gekko japonicus
GGAACGTTTAAAAGAAGCCTAGCTCTCAATGTAAAACTGTTCTGGTTATGACGTATTGCAAGCGCTTGTTCGTATCTACAATAAAGCTGTTCACTTTGTTGAAATCATTATCCGGATCTTTGTTAGCGGCGATCTAACACTTCTAGATAAATCAAAAAATATAATCAAGGAAACATTTGAAGAACAAAATATTCTGAAAATATGGAGTGAGCCCTTTTAATAATTTTAATAATTACAAATGATGAATGAAATTCTATTGATCTTTTAATATTTTTGTTTATTTCAGTTCTGATGGGACCCTAGAAAATATGCTGCTATCTTGTGCTCACAGAGAGAAACTATTGCACCTTATGTCCTTTATATATATATCACAGTCCTTGAAAAAGATTGTATTCGAAACGGGTAAATGACTAGAGTCCCGTGGGACTCGTGATTGTGAAATGGAAATTTCTGAGTCATTATATCCCAGTCAGAAGGTGGAAAGGGTGCAGCAGAGAAAGGTGGCAGGATGCAAAGGAGCGATGCACGATGTAATGAGCTAGATTAGAACAGTGGTGAAATGCATGAGTGTAGAACATTAGCATTCGTAGTAAGGATTCATTCCGCCCCAGTGGGTCCATTGTTCTGAACCTGTGAATGAACTTCAATTCAGCAATCTCAGTTTGTGGTCTCCCCCTGAAGCTTCTCTGAGGAGTGCCACCTCAGCCAGCAACAGAATGACCTTAGCACCAGCGTCTGAATTTGCCTTTGTCCTGGGGAACACATCACTGCAGCAATTAGATCAAGAAGCAACATGGATTCCCTGTGAGGGCAGAGTCCCTGAATGTTGGAATGTATCATATGTGGTGGTCCAAACTTTATTTTTGGTAGCAAAGGGCATGTAGCTGTTCCCAGGGCAATTTTTGGCAGGAACGCACAGGAACGGAGTTCCGGCTGGCTCCTGAGTTGGCCATGTCCAGCAGGAACTCATTAGCATAATAAGTCACACCCAACAGCAGGAACTCATTAGGATTGGCTACATTAGAGGTGTGTGGCCTAACATGCAAAGGAGTTCCTGCTACAAAAAAAGCCCTGGGTTTTGACAACAAACAAGGTAAACAGAATAAGAAGCAAAAGGTGGGTGTGGCTGGATGACCACACTTCTGGTAACATTCCTGCTGGGGTTTTTCTACAAAAAAACCCCTGGCTGTTCCACTTCCTTATTCAAATCTTCTTTGTAATGCATGATTCTGGTTCCCACCCCAAATAGAGGCTTGTGGTGCCAGAACCAGTGTTTGGACTGGGCTCTACTGTATGTCTTCTCACAGGGAACAGTGTCCAGAGTGTTGGGATGTGTCATTTGGGGTGGTTCAAAGATTGTTTTGAGGTCCAGCCTGGCCCCAGTGTCTGCCTGTGTAATTGTCCTGGGGGCACCCCACTCTGGAGTGGCTGGCACAAGAACTGGGCTTTGGACAAGGAAAAGCCATATGTCTCCTCAAAGGGGAGGGTCTGCTTAACGTAAGGGTGCATGAAGTGTGGCAGTCCAAGCCTTATTTTGGGTTGCAGAGGGCACGAGGTTGTACCGGTTCCTTATTCAAATCTCCTGTGAAATAAAGGCCTCTTGGTGGTTCTCCGAATAGAAGCTTGTGGTGCCAGAACCAGTGTTTGGACCGGGCACCACTCTATGTCCTCTTGCAGGGGACAGGCTCTGGAGTGTGGGGATGTGTCATTTGTGGTAGTCCAAATATTGTTTTGGGGATGAAGCCTGGCCCCAGTGTCTGCCTGTGCAACTGTCCTGGGGGCACCCCACTTTGGAGCAGATGGCACAAGAATCAAGCTTTGGACTAGGAGGGAGCATATGTCCCCTCGAAGGGGAGAGTCTGTGGTACGTGGGGGTGTATGGGGTGGGCCAAACTTTATTCTGGGGTGCAAAGGGCAAGCAGTCAAACCAGTTCCTTATTCAAATCTCCTTTGAGATCCAGGCCTCTGGGAGGCACTCCAAATAGAAGCTTGTGGTGCCAGAACCAGTGTTTGGGCCAGGTGCCACTGTATGTCCTCTTGTAGGGGACAGTCTCCAGAGCATGGTGATGTGTCATTTGGAATGGTCCAAAGATTGTTGTGGGGGTGCTTCCAGGCCCCAGTGTCGGCCTGCATGATTGTCCTGGGGGCACCTCACTTTGGAGAAGCTGGCACGAGAACCCCGCTTTGGGCGAGGAGCAGCATATATCTTCTCGAAGGGGAGAGTCCTGTGAATCTGGGGGTGTATGACATGTGGCGATCCAGACCTTATTCTGGGGTTTGGAGCTTTCAAACTCTCCTCAATGATTTTGGTTGAATTCATGAAAAAGCTGTGAATAAGAAACGAATAAGGAACTGGGAATCAACTTCAGCCACCTGCTGGAGAAAAGGAAAACAAAGAAACATCCAAGCCAGACATCTAACTGACGTTTACCTGTTTTTAGTTGTTTTCATCAAGCCTGCTGTGTGGTCTCTTCAAGCCTGTCATTGCCTTCTAAGGGGCCGAGTGAATGGTGGGGTGGTACCTTGAGTCTAGGCATTACCCTCATTGAGGACTAGAAGACTAAGCAGTCCCCAAAGCCTCAATTATATTAAAACGTTTGTAGAGTGTGAACTATAAGTCCGTAGTTATTAGATCTGGAGATGGGATGGCATCACAATTTGCTACTCTGACCCCACCTCCCCCCCAATTTTACTGGCATAAGCAATGTGACATTTTCACAGCACACAGGAGAGGGCAGAAAGAGGTCGGACAGGGAATGTTAAGTTGCTCACTTAACAAAGCAGTCGGAGAGTGATTCAGCAAGAACACAACTTTATTCTTCCACTCGAACACAACTCCAACACGGATCAACATCTGATAGCCAGAACAGCCTTTACATTGCAGCTGTCCTGCTTTTAAACATTCCCGGCTAATGTAGAAACACCCACTGTACAAATACCAACCAGTAAGGTTGTTCACATAAGGACCAATGACGGATGTTCCCGCTCAGGGAGCTTGCTTGAAAGTGATTGGTTAGGTGCTTCCTGGGCTAGTAACACCATTGGATGGATTTGGATCCTAGCCCAGGACGAAGCTTTACATTACACTTCAATTAGATGTTTCACAACATATCATGCATTCAAGGCAGCTTTGAATACACTACAGGGAAAATTGTAAGTTTATTGAGTGCATGAACAGTTAATTTGTTTTTCTATTGGAGGATAAACATGTTGTCAACACATTTCTTTCTATACTTGATAAGCTAATAAATAGTGACCCCCCCCCCCAATTTACTATATTTTTTTCCTTTTTCTGTTGCTACCTTGGCTTTGCTTTAATATCAGAGTAAGGTTGACCTTATTTAGATATTTATACTCTATTTTTCTCTCCAAAGTCTCTTGCAGTCCTGTTCTCTTCTTCCCCATTTTATCTTCACAAAAAACAATCTGGTGGAATACATTAGGGCTAGGCTGAGAAAGAATGGACGCCAGCAGAACTCCCACGACAGAGTGGGGATTCAGATCTGGGTTTCCAAGATACTCGCCTGACACTCCAACTGCTGCACCACACTGGGCCCAAATCATAATGCTTTGCAGTAACCTGGAGAGGTTTTCCTATCTTACAACCAGAAGAGCAGGCGTGCATTTGGCAAGACTCCAGAAGCGAAGCTAACTGTTAAGTTACACTGTTTGCAGTATTGTATTAATGAATTAAATAATATTGGCTCCCTTGCTTTTAGATCGCTTAACAAGCATACTAAACAATGCACAGGTCACAGGTCTGGACAGCTATTCACATCGTTCTCTCTAGCATCATACCCCCTACTTGTGTTTATTTCAGGTGGTGCCAGCTGCTGAACTCACTGGTACACATACACATATTACATCGGAATAGGACTGGCCTGAACAATTTATGACTCACTCTGAAACAGAGCCACCTACCAGCCATATGTAGCAGCTCAGCAGGAGCTTAGCGATCCGCCTGTTTTTGTGGCCTGCCAAGGACGGGAGGAAAAAATACAACAACTTGGAGTTACAATATGTCTTGCAGACAACACCAAGCCACCCATGGCTGATGACTGTGTTCAGTTTGATGGGAACACAAGTTGTACGGGTTCCACCAAAAAGGAATCCAGGAACAGAGCTCATAGAAAATTCTGGATCTCTCCCAGATGGAGAATTAGGCTTACTGTAATAGCAGCTAAATATTGGCACAGCACAATCACCGCATCAGCTCCTCTGACTGCTGAACAGCATTGTGGCCGCATAAAAGACAGAGGCTGCAGTAGCTCCATCTGCGTTGCCATAACGTGTTACAATGTGGATGACCTCACCATTAATGGACAGACGATTCTACAATACTCTAGAGCAGACACTGGCTTGGTACAATTCCAATTAACTTAAAGGAAGTTTGTAATAAAGTGGGAAAAATCTGTGAATTGCATGCCATTGCATTTTAGAACCGTACTGGGCATAACAACATCTCTTGGACCATATTATTATCACCATTCCCTATTGACAAAACATTTTCGAGGAGACTGGCCTATCACTGGGTTTTTTCTAAGGATATCTCTCCAATCATATTTCAGCCTATTGTATTAAACATCTGTTTGCATATTTATTTGGTAGTCTGTCTACAAACTGGAACTGAATTAATGCTGACGATTCCACCCATCTCCTGTCCTTCCCACTTTTGGCTTTGTATAGAAATATTGCTTCTATATTCACATGCCTTCTCCTGTGATGTCTTTTGATAACATGCTGTGTCTTGTTTCCTGTTGCAAGCCAAATGGTGAGGCCACATGGCCTCAATAGCCATGCCATAAACCCACATTCTTTCACACTTTCATGCCAAACGCCAGACCTCATGGCTACACTTTCTGGCCCACATGCGACAAGTCACGTACTCAATGAAATAGCTGGAGTTTGGGGTCAACTGACTGCAGGCAGGGTCTCCAAACTTCCAGCCAATCCCACAAACCTGATGTTAGCAACCATGGCAACCAACAATTGGGCACACCCATGCCCACTCACAATTGGCTGATGGCCACAGCTAATTTGTGACTGGAATTGTAGTATAATTGTTTGATCCCTATGGGAGTGAGCTCTTCTTATTCCTGTTCTTCATTGTCTGTTTTATTGCACCTGAAATGCTGCCTCTTGAGAGACAAAGATTTGCTTTGTGACTTGGAGCACATGGGGTGCAAAAATGGGATTTCCCTTCAAAATCCCTTGGTACTGGGACTATCTTGAACTGATGAATACTCCTGACGTGGTAACTATGAATCATTAATGTTTAGTTAAGGCAAACAGCCATAGCCTTTGTTATTTTTGTAATCTCTGGTAGTCTATGCTAACCTCTGTACTGAATAAAGATCCTTCTCATCGCTAAATTGTCTCTGGTGTTGTAACTGAATTCCAAGTCTTGTGCCTAACACTGACCAGATATGCTACCATGGGAGGGTAAAAAGCGTGCATCTCTGGATAGAGTTGCTAATGTGTTCTGTCCCAGATGCCAACTAAGGATTTGGAATCTCTCCCTTAGGAAAAGCAGGGACTATTGAAAAGAGATTCTGGTGGCATATTGTTCTGAAAACCAGAGCGGATATAGACCATCTCGTGGTTTGTTGTTTAATGTATTGAAAAGTACAGGATTCCCTCTCATCCCTGGACTGGCCTGGGTGGGCTAATCCTGTACAGGCTCCTTATCCCATTCCCCCTGTACAGTCACAAGAATTTATTTATGTTATTTAGAGTTAGGGTTCTCAGGTCATCCCTGGACACCACTGGTGGGGGATGGGGGGTAGGGTTGCCAGATCCAGACTGGGAGGCTCCTGGAGATTTGGGGGTGGAGCCCCGGAAGGACAGGGACCACAGTGGAGAAAGCATGCGTATGGACAGTTGATTTTGCCCACTTGCCAGTTGGCACCTGCAGAACGCCCTGCTCAGATGAGGTGGTGGAACATAGTGGCGGTAGAACACGGGTGGAGAGGTGGTCTTGCAGATATGAGGCTCTAAGGCCACGAAGGGCTTTGTGTGTCATAGCCGATGTCTTAAATTGAGCCTGGTAACTGACAGGCAGCCAGTGGAGTGACTGCAGAATGAGAGTAATATGTGTGCTCTGTCTAGCTCCTGACAGTAGCCTAGCTGCAGCATTCTACGCCAACTGGAGTTTCAGTACTGATTTTGAGGGGAGACCAATGTGCAGTGCATTACAGTAGTCTAGTCTTGATGTTACTGTGGCATGGATCCAGGAGGCCAGATCAGCCACATCAAGGTAAAGAGGTAGGCCGAGATGGAGGAAAGCCTTTTTTTTTTTTGCAATGGTACTAACTTACTTTTCCAGCAGCAGCGTTGGGTCCAGCATAACCCAAAGGCTCTTAACTGAATCAGCGAGGGCCAGCTAACCTCCATCAAAAGTGGGGAGCACAATTGTAGACATTTGGATTTAATGTATAGATATGGTCAATTAATCAATTAAGTAATTAAAATGGATTTAATGTATAGATACGGTCAATTAATCAGTCAAGGAGCTGCGGTGGCTCAAGTGGTTAAGACGCTGAACTGCAGGCTGTGGAAGGTCAGTAGTTCAGCAGTTCGAGACCCGGGTGCCGCATGATGGAGTGAGCTCCCATCTCTAGTTCCAGCTCCTGCCAGCCTAGCCATTCGAAAGCAAGACATTGCAAGTAGATAAATAGGTACCACTTCGGTGGGAAGGTAACAGCGTTCCGCGTGCCTTGGTGTTTAGTCATGCCGGCCACATGACCGCGGAAACGTCTTCGGACAGTGCTGGCTCTTCGGCTTTGAAACGGAGATGAGCACCGCAACCCTAGAGTCGGATTCGCCTGGCTTTCGAGCAAGGGAACCTTTACCTTTACTATGGTCAATTAACATGCTTGCAGATTGGGTATAGAGTCTATGCCAACGCAATAAGATACAAAAGTCAGCAGACATACCCTACACCTGCATCGGAAGAAACAGTGGATAATGTGCTTCATAGTAAATATATAGCTGGGATAGGGCGATTAACAAATTGAAATAGTAGTAGTAGTAGTAGTAGTAGTAGTAGTAGTAGTAGTAGTAGTAGTAGTAGTAATTTTGTATCACAAATGAATCCTTTTTTTTTTCCTAAGAAAAGATTATTTTGTACAGTGGTCGCAGAAGGGATGGATACTTCCTAGGCACACTTGATTCCTTGGTCACAAATTTGAAAGTGATCTGAACGTCTGTTGAAACTTCACATTTTAACAGTGCGAGCAGATCTGTTGCTTAGCTATCGCAGTGTAACCATACACAAAAAATCTGGAAGAAAAGATACTTGATTTGTTGTTGTTGTTCTTGACAGTTACAAAGGTATGGGATTCATCTCCTAAATTTGTTTCTGTCTTTTGAATGTAACAATTTCTCTTTCTTACTGTATGCCGGCAGCGGCAAAATGTTCTACAGAAAAGGCTTCCCTCTGCCTCCCAATTAATTAAGTCACGGGATGCTGATTCTTGTTCTATAACTACGTGGGAGATTTAATTAGCTGCAGATGTAACACTTGCCGCTTTGTTCCTTGCAATCTTTATCACTTTTTATGAGCAGAGAAGGAGCCACCCTAACAATATATTATCGGCCGATCTGTAAGAGGTGCTCATTCATCAAAGAGCCCACAGATCTGTGGCATACTTAGCACACTCTTACTTCCACCTCCTGCTGCTGCGGTGGCTTTAGGAGGAAACAGTGGTGACCGTCAGACTAGGTTCTGGGATAGCCGTGTGCAGTCCCTGCGCTGCCAGAAGCCAGGACGGTTGCAACGGTAAAATGGGGAAGAAGGAGAGCAGACCACCTTGAGCTTCTTGGAGAAAGGGTGGGATTAAAAGGTTCTATATAGATGGTGGTGGTGGTGCTGGAAAGTGCCATCAAGTTACAGCCGACTTAAGGTGACCCCGCAGGGTTTTCAAGGCAAGAGATGCTCAAGAGGTCATTTGCTATTGCCAAGCTCTGTGCAGAAACCACAGGCTTCCTTGGTAGGGTTGCCAGGTCCTGCCTGACAGCTGCTGGGAGGATCCTTGGTCCTTTCCGGGATCTTCTGCCGTGCATGCAAAGCATGTGTGGCATGATGACGTCACCCAGAAGTGACATCATCACATCAGCAGTGTCGGGGGGGGGAGACATAAGAACATAAGAGATGCCAATGTTGGATCAGGCCAAAGGCCCATCTAGTCCAACACTCTGTCACACAGTGGCCAAAAATACCAGGTGCCACCAGGAGGTCCACCAGTTTTGGGGCAAAACTCATGGTTTGTAGCTGATTTTACCATAGAGTTTTGCCCAAAACCAAGAGCATTGTCATGCAACGTTGGTGATGTGATGACGTCGCTTCCGGGTGACATTATCATGTCTCCTTTCAGGCCAGTTGGGGGTGGGATTCCCTCCTGCTGGCCAGCTGGCCGGTGTCAGGGAGGTGCCCCATAAAAGTGGGGGTTCCTCTGCCCCTGGAGGGGGGCTGGCAACCCTATTCCTTGGTGGTCTCCCATCCAAGTACTAACCAAAGTTGACCCTGCTTAACTTCTGAGATCTGGGGAGATCGTGCTACCCTGGGCCATCTGGGTCAGGCCTCCATATAGGCAGGAATGGGAAATGAACTCAAAAGTTGTTCTATCAGTAACTGCAACCAGCCTTGATGCATTACACAACCACATGGCTTGTAATCTCCTCATGCAGAACGTACTCTTATATTTTTTTATCAGATTAAGACCCACGTACATATATATACATGCAATTAACATTATGTATTTGGCAAGAACATAAAAGGCCCCATATGCAATAAAAAATTAATTTTCGAACAACCTAGCTACATGTTCATGACCTTGGCATCAAAATACTGAACCACTTGATTTCCTTCTAGAAACCTTCAGCGATCTTGCTGCTATTTTGATTGCTACAACTTCTTGATACATGCAATGGGACCTCCACATCTGCTGCTTTCCTACCTCACTGACTCCATTCTGGATCACAAACTTCCTGTCTTTCCTTCCTCCATTTTAGGCATCACACCTGGGCATAGGTGATACAAAGATAACAGACATGGGCCACATCTAATCTAACCATGCTAAAGAGAAAGCCTCAGGGAAGCTTTGCCTTACCCAGAAATAGCAGTCCAGGATGATGAGCATTAACCCTTTTTTGGGGGTCAAATTACCCTTCCCTGCCATCATTAACACATTTACCGCTTTCACCTGTTTTCATAAGATTCCCATGATCCCACACAAAAGTCATGCCCATATGTGGAACAGCCAAAATCCAGATTAGTTCCTCCCCCCCCCATCTTCTGGGGCCAGCCAAATTCTATCTACTGACACTGTAACTTGATGGCACTTTCCAGCACCACCACCATCTATATAGAACCTATCTCATTACCAGTGCTGATATCTCTACTCCTACTACCCCTCTGCATATCACACCCAATCCGATCAAGCTGGCTATTGCCATTCAGCATCTGAAATCATCTTTATAAAGTTTATATCTCGGGTACCTTGTGTTACATTTTAGGAACCACCATCTATATAGAACCTATCTCATTACCAGTGCTGATATCTCTACTCCTACTACCCCTCTGCATATCACACCCAATCCGATCAAGCTGGCTATTGCCATTCAGCATCTGAAATCATCTTTATAAAGTTTATATCTCGGGTACCTTGTGTTACATTTTAGG
>NW_015159818.1:9954-10126 GCF_001447785.1 Gekko japonicus
ATTTATGGCTACAGGCCTGACCCCGGCTGCCAGGCAAGCAGGGCAAATAAAATCTGGGTTATTCTCTAGGTCTCATCTGTTGGAGTGAGCGACTTAGCATGCCTGAACATGGGGTGGGAGTGGTGCTACATCACTCTAAATGTGTATGGGTGTTATCTCCTTGAATGGGAGA
>NW_015159818.1:11103-11238 GCF_001447785.1 Gekko japonicus
GTTCCTGCCCAAAAATAGCCCTGGGAAAATACTCTTTAGATTAGGCTTCTCGCTCTCCTTTCAGCAGCAACCTGAACGTGAACGGAATCTACTTGAATAAATGTGAGTTTTACTTTTGCATATTCTTCTTGGGAG
>NW_015159818.1:11665-48570 GCF_001447785.1 Gekko japonicus
AGATCTGTCCTTACAGAGGAGGGAGAGCTTGTACCTGAAGGCGGGCCGGGGGGGGGCTCTGCAACTTACCTGGCTGCTTCTTGCTCCTTGTGGCCCGACTGAGGGCTGCTGGGAGCAGGGGGCGGGGCTTGTTGCATGTGCCTGCCCCCTGGGCTCCTTACTGGCGGAGCTCCGCTCCTGTGTGCTCTTGCAGGAAATGAACCCTGATTAATCCACTCGGTCCTAACAGCTGCTCTGAAAAACTGTCAGCATACCCAGGAAGCATGTATAGGAAATATCTGCCTTCATGGTGCAAAAGCCACAATCAGAACACACTGTTAGTGTTGAACCAGGATTTGGGAACCCTTCCTCAGCCATGAAGCTTACTGGATGCCTTTGGGTCTCATACTGTTGTTGTGAAGGAAGGGGGGGGGGATGAAGAACCATGTATGGGAACCCTGGGCTCCTTGGAGGAAAGGGGAGATAAAAATGTGACAGTTCTGCTGATGTAAAATAGCTGTGAGATGAGAAATTGGATTTTGTTCTGTCTCATGGTTTATAAATAGGATTGCTGTATATGTTCCAAATGCAATATATCACTTACTTGCAGGTGACAGGGATGTTTAAGCCTCGGATAATACAGCTTGACTTCCAGGTTCTGAAGTGAGTTTTGATGTCTGACAGAAAGGGAACCTTTTTTCCCTTGTAAATGGAGTCAATTTCAAATGTCAGCTGCATGCAATTCAGACACCTCCAGTCCTGTAATTTCACTGCGAACACAGAGACGTGAGATTTTCTGTGACAAAACAAAATGAACATTCATTATATTTCTATTTGGATGAGATATTCCACTGTGATTTTACACCATGTTTGTACCACAATATATATATGTGTATTTGAATTTTTCTAGTTTGGTATAATTTCTTCAGACTGGTACAACCTTCCAGGCCCCAAATATTTTCTTCAGAACTATGGAACTGATTCAAACACATTGACCTTGGTAGAGAAACAGGTGTTTCCATAAAACAAGTACCTGAAAGGCTAGTTACATACAAAGTAAAGGGCCAATGGCTAAAAACTATACTTATAACTTAATTATTATAAAAAAGACATGTATTTATTCAGGGCTCTTTTTGTAGAAAAAGCCCAGCAGTAACTCATTAGCATAATAGGCCACACCCAACACCAGAAAATCATTAGCATATTAGGCCACACCCCTGCCAGCACAGCTCATTAGCACATTAGGCCGCACCCCCATGTTACCAGAAGTGTGGTTATCCAGCCACACTCACCTTTTGCTTGTTATTCTGTTGACCTTGTTTGTGGTCAAAACCCAGGGCTTTTTTTGTAGCAGGAAATCCTTTGCATGTTAGGCCACACACCCCTAATGTAGCCAGTCCTAATGAGTTCCTGCTGTTGGGTGTGGCCTATTATGCTAATGAGTTCCTGCTGGGCGTGGCCAACTTGGGAGCCTGCCGGAACTCCGTTCCTGTGCGTTCCTGCCCAAAAATAGCCCTGTATTTATTATCATCAGTTAGTTAAAAAGAGTTATGGGCCCAATTGTAGCCTCAATACAGAATAAAAGTGTACAACATACACAAGTGGGACCTATTGCGACCAGACGCGT
Source organism: Gekko japonicus (assembly GCF_001447785.1). Classification (NCBI taxonomy): domain Eukaryota; kingdom Metazoa; phylum Chordata; class Lepidosauria; order Squamata; family Gekkonidae; genus Gekko; species Gekko japonicus. Next base: position 13,272 of record NW_015159818.1, read on the forward strand.
TTCAGCCAAAGTGGCCTTCCTCAGTGTACAAAATGGGTCAATGATACAATGATAAGACAATAAGTTAATCAACATAGGACAAAAAAAGGAGTTTTTTTTTTTTTTTAAGTTTAGGAATGAGTATCACACCCTCGGAAATGGCGAGCGTGGCTCGACAATGCAGTACGTCACAAAATGTGATATATCCCATTCCTGACCAAAGGTGTTAATTCCCCAATTAATTAATTTGCGCACGGGTGTTTTTAGACTGTATACTGTTAAACCAATACGGAGAACAAGAAAAACTGTGAAAAAGTGACACTTAATATATGTCTTTAAAGGAAGTGGCCTTCCTCAGTGTACAAAATGGCTCAATGATACAATGATAAGACAATAAGTTAATCAACATAGGACAAAAAAAGGAGTTTAATAGTTATAATCAATTGAGGCAAGGCATGAGAATATTGACCGAGGCCTCATAGAGTCTCGCCTTGTATCACAGTCAGGTAAATATGTCCTGAATAGTATTATTATGGTAAGCCTTCCTATTTTGGTCCAGAAGATACAATCAAATCAGAGCTAATGTACATAGGAAGACGTAAGTGATATAATGATACCATTCAGGACATATTTACTCTTGGTCGATCAGTCACACAATGTAAGTGGAGAGCTTTGTTAAAATACAAAGTACAGTAAAACCTTTGCTGAAACAAACTTACAAGTTCGTCTTCATTGCTGGCAAATAATACCATGAGCAGAAAGAAAATGAACTGGGTTTTTTTTTTTTTTTTTTTTTTAATTTTAGGAATAGGACAAAAAAAGGAGTTTTTTTTTTTTTTTAAGTTTAGGAATGAGTATCACACCCTCGGAAATGGCGAGCGAGGCTCGACAATGCAGTACCTCACAAAATGTGATATATCCCATTCCTGACCAAAGGTGTGAAGTCCCCAATTAATTAATTTGCGCGCGGGTGTTTTTAGACTGTATACTGTTAAACCAATACGGAGAACAAGAAAAACTGTGAAAAAGTGACACTTAATATATGTCTTTAAAGAATCATAGAAAAGTGAACAAAAATAATATACATAATCATAGAAAAATATATTGACGGTGATCTCCGGAATGTCTTGCCGTTTTGAAGGAAGATCTTCTTCTGAACAAAGATGTGGGACAAAAACTGTCTCTCAATAGTTCATATCCTCTGGTGACGTCTCACAATTATCAAAGAAGATTTTCAGTAATCATACCAGCTGTAATGTATAGTAGAACCTGCCATGGGCTAAGATGATTGTAATTATTCCAATAAATTCATTGTGCCCCATGTGGCAGAACGTGTGTGATCTGGCCCACCATGCCATGCCAGAATTCCAGATGTGTCAAGAAGCATTCGGTTGAGAACAGTGACGGCTGGCACTCTCATACCCTACTACTCACCCCTCCGCACCCCCTTCACCCAGGGGCCTGGTGGGAACAGAAATTTCTCACCATCTTAGACCATGTAATGTATTGCTTGACTAAAATATAGTTTATTAGTCGTTTTTAATGTTATTTAACTGATTATTATTGTGTCGGTTTTGATGTAAGCCGTCCTGAGCCCTGGTTGCAGGGAAGGGCGGCCTAACAAGTAGAATTGAATAAATAAATAAATAAGGTCGAAAAAGTTGGGGACCTCTGTACTATATTACATGCACAAGGACATGTCCAGATGGCAACTGTGCACTTCTTCTGGTTGGGTACTTTAATATAATACCAACTAGAGAGTTATCCCAGTGGAAAGGTAGTAGCCCTGCTATCCTACCTATATAAAAACATACCAGGCTAATACGCACTGTGGCAAGTTATTGCTTGCTAAACAGTTCTGTACTGCACTAAAAGGTGAGCAAGCTGTACCACACTTTGGCACCTGACCAGATAGACAGAGTTACGTACCCACTTCAAAGCATACGAAACCACCACCTGGGCATGCCGTTGGTTAACCAGTACAATAAAATACAATCCGCGTAGCACCTTTTCTTAGGACCAACCCAAACGACACAGAACTGTGCGAGCTTTTGAGTTTACCAGTACTCTCCATCAGGCTAGAAGTGACAAAATGAAGAAGAAGAGGTGTGTGGGACATCTAGTCTGATGAAGGGTGCCCATGAGCTCAAAAATGTGCACACCGTTTTGTGTCATTTTGGTTGATTCCAATAAAAAGTATGACATGGATTGTGTTTCGCTTTGGACCAGCACAGCTGCAAACAGCTTTTATCATCCAATATACTAGCCAGTCTTTTGGGGGTAAGAACATAAGAACATAAGAGACGCCAATGTTGGATCAGGCCAAAGGCCCATCCAGTCCAACATTCTGTGTCACACAGTGGCCAGAAATACCAGTGCCATCAGGAGGTCCACCAGTGGGGCCAGGTATATGTCTGGAGGGATGCCGTAATAGCCCTATGTGGCAATCATATGCAACATTTCAAGCTAGGGTTGCCAAGTGCCATCTTCACCCCCAGGGGGGACTTTGGGGGGCATTCCCGGAGGAGGTGGGGCATCCCCAACGTGATGATGTCACGTTGGGGACGTCCCCCCACCCGTTCTTCCAGCGTGCCGGCTCCCTGCAGTTAAAGGGGCCCCTTTGAGTGCAGGGAGCCGGCGTTTCCGCGCACCCGATCTCTGAGCGGAGATTGGGCATGTGGCCCTCAACCACCCCTCTCCCTTCTCTCTCTCAAGAGAGAAGGGAGGGGTTGGCAGTGGGTGTTGGGGCTTGGGGGCGGGGCTTCCCCAAGCGGCCAGCTGGCCGGTGGCGGGTAGAAGCCCCCCAAAAGAGGGGGACCCCTGCCAAACCGGGTGTGTGTGTGTGTGTTTGGCAACCCTATTTGAAGCCATTAACGCAAAGGTGATTGTGATACCTTACCAAATGCAAGTCCTGCTAGACGACAGAAAGACATATCAGTACAGGGGTCCCCAACATTTTTGAGCCTGCAGGCCCCTTTGGAATTCTGACAAAGCGTGCTGGGTGCAGCTATAAAACGGCTGCCACAAAATGTCTTCCTCGGGAGGTGGAGCCTACCACATAATGGCTGCCGCAGCTTACCTTCAGTCACGCAGTGAAGCCCTTTATGCTGTTGTAGCAGTCACAGCCATAGAAACCTTGCCCAAAGCTGTATGTTGGAGGATGGAATATTCCCAGCACGGTAAAAAAAAGAGAGAGAGAGCAGAACTAATACCTATAAAAATCACCTTTAGGCACTGTACAACGATTGAGTCTAAAAAGAACAAGTTAGACCTGCGTGCTTAGAGTCTAAGAAGGATGAAGCCTTTGGGAAAGGAGGGGAAGAGCCAGAGGCAGGGAGACTCAAGAGAAGACCGCCCCTAAGCCGGCAAGTCTGAAGATGGTCCAATATCTACCTTTAAATGCCGTGCTGTGCACTTTCAGAGATGAATGCATTCAAGTCCTGACAGGGTTAGCATAATTTGTTCGGCAGGCTAGTGTAGTTTTATGAGTATTGGACTTGAAGGAGGAACACCTGGGCTCAAACTGTTGCTCTGTCATGTTTTAAGGCAGGGTGGCTTCCCACAACTATCTATTAGCCTAATCCCTTAATACTGAGAACTTTAAATATACCCTCGTAAATTTTTGCTGGAAGGACTGGGAGTGGGAAGCATAATTCTGAAAAGTTATAATGCGTGATACGTAAGCAGATCTCTGCAATGCTCTGGACATTCCATGCTTCTAAAGCATCCTGCTGACTCAATGGAAACTTCACAATTTCAGACTAATTAAATTTAGGGACCGGTCTGTTCCTTTAAAAGGGCCTGAAACCATGCATCTGGTATGATGCTTTCAAATGTGGAGCTGTGATAATCTGACAAGCAGCGCGACTTGTTGACGACGAATGAACTTTATACAATGTTGAGTGTTTTCTTAAACCCTTTTTGCTACTTTCCCCTTTACTCCATCGAACCTCTTAGAAGAAAACATAGTAACTGGGATGAGTGTTAATGCTGTATTTTGGCACAAGAAATATCTGAAGCATCCTTAAATTGTCAAGGTAAAGGTTCCCTTGCTCGAAAGCCAGTCGAATCTGACTCTAGGGTCGCGGTGCTCATCTCCATTTCCAAGCTGAAGAGCCAGAGCTGTCCGAAGACTTTTCCGTGGTCATGTGGCCGGCATGACTAAACACCAAGGTGCACGGAACGCTGTTCCCTTCCCACCGAAGTGGTACCTATTCATCTACTTGCAATTTCTTGCTTTCGACCTGCTAGGTTGGCAGGAGCTGGAACTAGAGATGGGAGCTCACTCCGTCATGTGGCACACTCGGGTCTCGAACTGCTGAACTACCGACCTTCCACAGCCTGCAGTTCAGCGTCTTAACCACTTGAGCCACCGCAGCTTTGTCAAGACCACTGTTTAAAACACAGTACTCAAGATGGGAGATAGTTTTCAATATAGCCATTAAAAGCTCTATCATAATTTTGAACTTTAACATGAGACTTTGACAACTGGAACCAAGTGCAAAATAAGATTCGTCGTTAAATGGAATCATTGGGTAGGCAGCAAACCCACATGACATTGCTACCAACTATGTAAGGACAACCCACGAGCACTGTACATAGAACGTAAGGCCAGTGTGAAGTACAGTATGAAAACACACAGTCCAATATCTACTACAAACACTATGGATGCTGCCTTGTAATTAAACTGAGCTATCGTGCAGAGCTAGGTTTACAAGGAAAGCCAGTGTGGTGTGGTGGTTAAGCGTGTTGGACTAGTATCTGATTCAGGTGGGTAGCTGTGTTGGTCAGAAGCAGCAGAACAAAGATTGAGTCAAGTGGCACCTTGGAGACCAACAAAGTTTTATTCAAAGTGGAACCCCCAGAGCTCAACAGAGATATCAGCTTCTTATCTCACTACACTTGCTAAGTCATTCTGTTCTTACTTATACCCAGAAATTAAACTTTGTTGGTCCTATAGAGGCTACTGGACTCAAACTTAGTTCTCACATCTGTTGTTAACTCCTTTATTATCTGTATGCCAACCTGCTGCTATTTACATGTCCCACTATGTATGTTATCCCAATCTCAGCTATATTTATTGCTCAGTTATTTATGCATCTTGACTCTAATTAGCTCTTCCTGGCAACTAAGCCCCCCACCTGTATGTAATATCTGAGGGAATCTGTTTAAATGTATGCGAAGAAGCGTGCACATGCTGAGTCTCTGTTCTTGCATGTACGGAGGGTTGGGCTTGATTTTTCATGGGGGTGCTGCTGGACTCTGATTTCATCCTCCCATCTCTGTTACCTCTTGCATTTGCATGCTGATTTGCTGCCATCTGTTGACCCTACCGGCCACCCATTCCAATTTCAGCCCTGCATCTGCATCCGGGCTCTGGGTGACCTCTAGTAACGGCTTCCCCCCAACACCCTTTTTTCCTGTACCTGGATTTTGAGGGTTCGTTCCAGTTTTGTCTGAAGAAGTGTGCTTTGCACATGAAAGCTTACACTTCGAATTAAACTTTGTCGGACTAGTACCTGGAGGATCCCAGTTCAAATCCCCACTCGTTCCATGGAAGCTCGCGGGGTGACTTTGGGCCAGTTACACTTGCTCAGCCTGACCCCCCTCACAGGGTTGTAGTGAGAATTAAATGGCGGAGAGGAGAATGATGACAGCTGTCTTGGGTCCTGTAGTGTATTCAACAGCGGACATTGAATGCCTATGTATGTGAATCACCTCATTGCCATCTCATGTTAAGCTTCAGTCTGGGCTAGGATCCTAATGCATCCAATCGGAGCACTAGCCCAGGATGTGTCATCCAATCACCTTACAGAGCGGGATCGCTTGTGATTGGCCATTATCTATTCAACCTGATAGGTTGTTATTTGTACAGTGGGTGTGGCTACATTAGCCGGGAATGTTTAAATACAGAGCAGCCAATATGTGAACTTCGATGGGTCTGGCTGGCGAATGTTGTACCGTGTTGGAGAAGTAACGAAGCTGAAGAATAAAAGCCGCATTCTTGCTGAATCACTCTCCGACTCTTTGTTAAGCTCACGACTTAACAAGTCCCACTCCCCATCAGGGAGAAAGGCGGGGTAAAATGAATGAAACAAAAAGATAAATAAATAAGGCTGTGGTCACACACACTAAATGGTCCACTTTCAATCCATTTTCAGTGCACTATCCAACTGGATTTTTGCCAGTTCACACAGTAAAAACGCAGTTGGAAAGTGGAATGAAAGTAGATTATTTATTGTGTGTGACTGCAGCCTCAATCAGGCCAGGAGCACATTGTTGCAGCCAGCACACTGAACATGAAAGCAAGTGAGGCATCTGACTTTCGGTGAAACCATGCCTCTGGGTTCTAGCAGGTTCTCCCTCACCCTGGCCATGTTCACATAGGTATATTTAAATCACAGTGTTAAAAGTTGAGCATATTCTGTTGCGATGCCTCTTTGAACTCAGACCAGTAGAGCTGGATTCTTTGGAAGGAGGGCACGGAACAGATCTCTCTCATTTCCCTCCCTGTGCCCCGTAAAAGTTGCTTTGGAGGGTCAGGGATCCTCAGGTACAAAGTATGATATAGGATATTAGGCTGGAATCAGGGGCAGCTAGCAGGTGTTGCCCCCACACAGACTCTTCTGCAAGCTTTTCCTTGAAAAGCAGCAAGAACTCAGCAATAGGAATGATCTCTCCTCTTGTCCTGCATCCTACTCTACTAACGAAGGTCCCCCAAATCTCAGGAGCAGTTTTATGGGTGAGCACAGTGGGGGGAGGGAGAGAGGGGGAGAGAGAGAGAGAGAGAGAGAGAGAGAGAGAGAGAGAGAGAGAGAGAGAGAGATAGAGAGAGAGAGAGAGAGAGAGAGATAGATCTATTCTGGGAATGTCTTCCTTTCATAACACAAAGATCCAACTCAATGTAGTTATTATTTAGTTACTAAACCAAAGATCACTATAAAATTCACAGATGTATCATATGGTTTTACTGAGGTAAGTAAAGGTAAAGGTTCCCTTGCTCGAAAGCCAGTCGAATCCGACTCTAGGGTTGCGGTGCTCATCTCCGTTTCCAAGCCGAAGAGCCAGCACTGTCCGAAGACATTTCTGTGGTCATGTGGCCGGCATGACTAAACACCAAGGCACACGGAACGCTGTTACCTTCCCACCAAAGTGGTACCTATTTATCTACTTGCAATTTCTTGCTTTTGAACTGCTAGGTTGAACACTGGCTCCCAGGGAGCTTCGTGGTTGAATGGGGATTTGAGCCAGTTCTCTCCTGTTCCCCAGGCTCAGTCAGAATACTTGCCAGCCAATACTGCAAAACACGTCTATGGCCCAATCAGCATCTAGCATTTGCTCCGCTGTTATACCAAACCCACACTGGAACAGAAATCCCCGTCTACATTGCATGCCACTTTCACTTTGATTGAGTGTCGCATTTGATGGCTGTGTCCAGAGTCCAGTGTTCCCTCTAAGCTGAGTTACTGTGAGCTAGCTCCCAGTTCTTTAGCCTCTGGTGCACACATCTTTGTCTTCGCTCAGGAAGGGATGGCTCCAGAGCAAACTAATTTATGCAGTAGCCAAATCATTTGCTCACAACTTTAATGCCAGTAGCTCACAAAGTAGAAGTTTTGCTCACAAGACTCCACAGCTTAGAGGGAACATTGGTCCAGACTGCAATGCCGCTTTCACTTTGTTTGATCTCTGGTTTTATGGTGGCTGTCTGCATAGATTTATGGCCGTTTTATGGCCATTCGGGGTGACTCTACAGTCAGTACTGTGTTGGCCCAGGGTAGTTGAATGTGGTTTTGAACAGCATCTTTTTCTGTCCCAGTGTGGGTTTGGTAAAACAACGGAGCAAATGCTAAATGCAGATTGGGCCTATATTTGCAAGCAAATACTGTTAAAAAAAAAATCATTTCAATAGTACTCTTTTCCTGTAGCAGAATTTCCTGGAATTTCTTGCTTGGGGGAGCCCCAAGCCACTCCTCCAAGAAAGTGGTAAAAGAAGTGACAGAACGGGAAAAGGTACAGGACATATAAAAAGGTACAGCCAAGGAGTAACGCGACATTCTCTTTGTGAATCCTGCTTGATCAAAGAGACGCCAGCAAATTGGCGCTGCGTGAAAGCATGCAGGGTGGTAGCAAGACAAGGCTTCCGTGACAGAGCTGTTCTCTGTAATAACCACAGTCATCCACAGAATCTGGGGCAAAGCTTTGGAATCGTCCAATGCTCTGTCATAGACTAAGGAAAGAACAAGAAGAAAGTGAACGGTGAGAAACACAAAGATGTGATGGGTATAAAAACACACACACGGTGTTGCCTATTAACTGAAACAAGACTGCTCGTTTGATGTGAAAATATCTAAATCAGGGGGTCCCAGCACGGTACCTTTCCTGGTACCTGCCGAATGATTTTAGGAGGTAGGTGGGGATTGGTGGCCCAGCAGAGCTTCTAATTTTTGGCTGCACAGATCAAAAGGCATCCTGTTGAACAGGGACAGATCAAAATGGGGAGCCTTGTTAGTCTGTCTGTAGCAGGAGGGGGGGAAAGCAAGAGTCCAGGAGCACATGAAAGACCAACAAAATTTGTGGCAGGGTAGGAGCTTTTGTGAGTCACCCGCAGGGCTTTTTTGGTAGAAAAAGTCCAGCAGGAACCCATTAGCATAATAGGCCACACCCATCAGCAGAAATGCATTAGCATATTAGGCCACACCCCTGATTGCACCACTCATTAGCATATTAGGCCACACCCCCATGTTACCAGAAGTGTGGTTATCCAGCCACACCCACCTTTTGCTTGTTATTCTGTTTACCTTGTTTGTTGTCAAAACCCAGGGCCTTTTTTGTTGCAGGAACTCCTTTGCATGTTAGGCCACACACCCCTAATGTAGCCAATCCTAATGAATTTCTACTGCTGGGTGTGGCCTGTTATGCTAATGAGTTCCTGCTGGGCGTGGCCAACTTGGGAGCCAGCCGGAACTCCGTCCCTGTGCGTTCCTGCCCAAAAATAGCCCTCACCGGTCACTTCTTCAGATACAGCTAGAATGTGATAGAACAAAGTAAGAGTCCAGCAGCACCTTTAAGACCAACAAAGTTTAATTCTGGATATAAGCTTCCATGTGCATGCACGCTTCATCTGATGGTCTTAAAGGTGCCACTGGACTCAACATTTATCCTGCTGCTTCAGACCAACAAGGCTACCCCACCTGAAGCTAGAATAGGAGTCCATCTGTCCTCTATATTGGAAAGTGGAGTGATTTCTGATGCCAAATGACATTAGCAGGCAAATGACAATAGCAGGAGAATGACAACAGCAGGCCTGACTGGATTAGGTGTGGTATGCAGAGGGGCAGCAGGCGTGGAGAAACCGGCATTACAGGCCTCCTACCCCCCTGCATGCCCGCTATTCTCATTCATCTGCTATTGTCATTTGCCTGCTAAGGTCATTCGGCATCTGAGATCACTCCACTTTCCAATATATAGGGACAGATGGACTCACATCCTAGCTGGTGTCTGAAGAAGTGAGCGGTGACTCACGACAACTCCTGACCTGCCACCAGGGGTCATTTCGTAGAAAAAGAGCTAGGGGGACTCATTAGCATAACTCATTAGCATATGCCACACACCCTGACATCACCGGAAGTGTGTCCTCCCCACAGCCGGCGGCGACCTCCAGCAGGGAGCTCCAGGCCCCGCCCTCCCGCACCTCACCCGGGGGGATGGCGTCCCCCCCCCAAATGACCCCTGCCTGCCACAAATGTTGTTATTCTTGAAGATACTACTAGAGTCTTGCTCTTTTTCTGCTGTTCAACAGAGCTTCTGCTTGGAATGTTGAAGAGGTTCCATTAGAGTTACATAGCACCTCAGTCCCTACATTTTGTGGTTGGCTGGGCCTCCTGTGGCAGCCATTTTGTGAGTGTGCCCACAGAATTCCAAAGGTGTGAGTGTGCCCACAGAATTCCAAAGGTGCCCACAGGCTCAAAAAGGTTGCCCCCCCCCCGTATGAACATGAATGACTGCTATTTGTCTCCTGTATGTTGTATTATCCCCTGGATCCACGGCAGGGATAAGGATCCAATGCTGGTTGCACTTTTGTTGGCGGGATACATACAGAAATGGCTGTACAGATTTGTCCTCTTAGGACATTGTCATCTGTTCAGTAGTAAACAATGTCCCCAAAGTACAGCCAGTTACCGCTTAGTTTGCTTTCTGTAAACAACAAAAAGCACCTGGGGTCCAAAGCAAGAAATCTGTCATTTTTGCCATTGGCTTTTTGTTTTTAACCCCAAGCCCGTTTAACATATTGGGGTAAAATATTCCCCACGGATCAATTAAGAAAACACTGATATAGGGAGCCATTTTTAAGTGTTTTGTAGAGATACATCCCTTCATGTCAATCTGATGAAGCTTTCTGATAACCTGGGGAATATTTACCTCACCACAGAAAGATAAATTTGTGGGGTAGAAAAATACCCCAAGATACAAAAATGCTAGAAATTATTACGTTCAGATGTTTTCCTTTAATATTCATGAAACGGTGTTAGCTGTGTCTTCAAACAGTATTTTATTATTAATAGCTTTGTAAAGGAACCATGCTGTTGTGAGTAATTCAACATGCAAAAAGAAAGTGGTGGATCTACACAATAGGAACATTCTGCCTCATGTCCAAGTATATTTTCAAGTCCTGGATGTTTTAATCTTGTCCAAGGCAATGATTCTGCCACCAGTGTTCCCTCTAAGCTGAGTTAGTGTGAGCAAGCTCACGTTTTTTTTAGCCTCTGGCTCACACATTTTTGTCTTCGCTCAGGAAGGAGGGCTCCAGAGCAGATTAATTGATGCAGTAGCCCAATCACTCGCTCACAACTTTAATGCCAGTAGCTCACAAATTAGAATTTTTGTTCACAGGACTCCACAGCTTAGAGAGAGCATTGTCTGCCACCACAAACATTTTTGTGGGAACTTTTGTACCCCAATACAATGGAGTTGGGCCTTGAGGCATGAATATATCCCAGAATACAACAGGTGTACGTTTTTTACAGGGAGGTCAGAGTGTTAAAAATAAGTTATTTCATCTGATTTCTGTGTCATTGTTCTATTAAAGAAAAACAGTCCCACGGTGAGATTACGGAGTGTAATGGACCGTGCTGTTATGGAACAAGACATGACATTACTTCAAATGATAGGTCAAAAATAAAACATTGTTTAATCCAAAGCCCTGTCTCAGTTTGGGCTTTAATGATTACCATCTGCGAAATACTCACACAGTTTCAACAGAAGACAACTCCTCAATCCGTGACTCAAAGAGGCCATGGGAAGGGAGCACAATTCGCCACAGGATTCGGGAGCAAGAGCCAACTAGCATGATGCAGCATTTCTTGTGATGAATTTGGAGGAGGGGGAACGAAGCCTTTATAAGAGCAACAGCCCAACCCCCTGCTCTTTTTGACCATCGGCAAGGGAGACAGATGAAGGAAGGCAAGAAACATCAGAGAAAGGCACTACGTGGAGGGATAAGTGTGTGCGGGGCTCTTTTTGTAGCAGGAGCTCCTTTGCATATTAGGCGACACCCCCCAAAAGTAGCCAATCCTCCAAGAGCTTACAGTAGCCCCTGTAAGAAGAGCTCTGTGAGCTCTTGGAGGATTGGCTACATTAGGGGTGTGTCGCCTAATATGCAGAGGAGCTCCTGCTACAAAAAAAGCAAAAGTGTGGGGGTACCCATAGACCAAACACACCCCAATGGACCCTTCCCTCTCTTTTACTGTGCTTCTGGTTCTCTCAACTCCTTCAGACCTCCTCCTCGCTGCCTGCTGCCTGCCTCTCTTGAATGCTGAGCATGTCTTCTAAGTTCCAAGGGCTCCCGGTTCCCTGCCACAGGCACAGGCTTTTGGCTGTCTATCTCTGTGCGCACCTCCTCCCGCCTGTCTTGCAGGCTGAGCATGTCGGCCTCCCCCTTGCACAGCAGAGCGGGGTGCGTTTAGAGGAATAACTGTGGGAGAATCAAGGCGTGGGGGAGCTTGTGCTGCTCTCCTTTCTCTTTTTGAATTACAGACAGCTGTGCTGCTCTCCTTTCTCTTTTTGAATTACAGACAGCAGCTAAAGAACTTAGCATATGACTATGGCCAGGGGCCATTTCCTGCAGGAGCACACAGGAGCGGAGCTCCGGCAGTAAAGAGCTCAGGGGGTGGGCACATGCAACAAGCTACAGTATGTCGTCTGAGTCCTCCATGCGGCGAACCCAGTACTTTTCACCCAAGAAGCTCCTGAGAATAATCTGGCAAGATGTCTTGCATCCCTTGGAGCAGTCAGGGGTCATTTCCTGCGGGAGCGCACAGGAGCGGAGCTCCGGCAGTAAGGAGCCCAGGGGGTGGGCACATGCAACAAGCCCCGCCCCCTGCTCCCAGCAGCCCTCAGTCGGGCCACGAGGAGCGAGAAGCAGCCAGGTAAGTTGCAGAGCCCCCCCCGGCCCGCCTTCAGGTACAAGCTCTCCCTCCTCTGTGAGGACAGATCTGCACGTTCTCCCCCCCCCAATATCTAGCAATCCAAAACAATCCAGTGGAGCCTGAGCAGTGGGTGTTGCCTTCTGAGACCCTTCCGGTGATGTCAGGGGGTGTGGCATATGCAAATGAGTTATGCTAATGAGCTATGCTAATGAGCTCCCACACTTCTTTTTCTACGAAATGACCCCTGAGTATGGCTGATTGCAGGACTAGGGAAATATCACTTCGGAAAGTCACTGCTGAGGTTCGTCAAAGCACCCTTACAATGGTCCTCTTCTGTTCACCGTTAAAGGATTTTGCTGTGTTTACACTCTGTTCATTATTACTTTGCATGGGTTTTGTTCACAGAAAGTGTGTGCGTGTGAGGGGAAACCGCACGCCACGCAGGCACCTCTTTCAGCGAGCAGAGATTGAGGCCGCAGTCTTGGCTCACCCTCCCAGGGCTTCTTGGGCTGCTGACTCTTCGCCGTTGCCTCAGCTTGCCCACTCACAAGGGACTCGTTGGGCAACTGGCTCCTCACTGCCATCCCATCTTGCCCACCTACGCCACATACAGAATCTTAAAATGGCACCCAGGCTCGGTGCTCCAATGTGATCTAGGACAGTGGTTCCCAGTCTTTGGGGGAGGGTGGCCCACACATCAGAATTAACCTCGTATGGTGACCCATCTAGGGCTGGCCCAAGTTTTTTTGGGGGCCCTAGGCAAACTATGACTTGGGCACCACCCGTCTATTCCAGCAGTCCGCTTTCTACAGTGCCCAATCAGATGTTTCTGAGAAACCAAAAAACATTGCACAAAGGGTGCATCTGCCACTGTAATGATTCCATGTTTTGGTGTGTGTGTGTGTGTGTCTATGAAGAGATTTGGTGATATGAGAGAGAAAAGTTTGGAAGAGTTTTGAAGAGAGTCTGTGTGACTCTGAGAGTTATGAAAGATTCTGTGTGTGAAGCTTGAAGAGATAACATAGTCTGTGTGAATACGGAATTCTGAGTCTATTCAGTGTGAATAAAACAAAGAGACTAGCCTGTGTGGCTATATATATGAGTGTATAAGCCTGTCAGAGTGGAGTTTGGAGTTTGAGAGACTGTTTGTAGCACCAAGCTTTGCCAGTTATATTTACAAGTTCCTTTCTTCAGCAACTGTCCAAAATAACCAGAAACCTATTTTGTTCTTTATTAAATAAATCAATTTTTGTTTAAACTTATCCCAAAAATCAGTACAGTACAGTACTTCCCCAGGGCCACATAGTCCTCTGAAGTGCCCAGACCCTAGGTCATTCTACCAGCAGAGAGAGAGATTTGGAATTTTTAATTCCTGGTGGCAGCAGAAATCTACCAAGTTTAGGTACACAAAGCATGTTTAAAGGTAAAACCGTCTCCCCTATAAGCAAGGAGGTCACAGCCTCACCGTGAACCCCCAACTTCCTTCTCCTCTGCCAAAGCCAGATTTTGAGGAGCCCTGCTCAGGGGGCGCTGAGTTGAGGAGGTACATGAAGATGGCAGAAGGCAGCGAAGAGGCTGGTGGCAAGGGACTCAGTGCAGTATGTCTCCCACAGCAGGTGGAGTGCAGTGAAGCAATGCATGGGAGGGGCAACAGTGATGCCATAGAGTCCACCTTCTAAAGCAGCCATTTTCTCCAGGTGATGAACTGATCTCTGTGATCCCAGGAGATTTCCTGCCACCACCTGGAGGTTGAATACTAAAAACAACATCCGTGACTAAAATAACAAATGCTGTTTGCATAGAGCCAGTTTGGTGTAGTGGTTAAGTGTGTGGCGTCTAATCTGGGAGACCCGGGTTTGATTCCCCGCTCCTCCACTTGCACCTGCTGATGTGACCTTGGGTCAGTCACAAGCTCTGGCACAGCTGTCCTTGAAAAAGAGCAGTTTGTGTCAGAGCTCTCTCAGCCCCACCCACCTCACAGGGTGTCTGTTGTGGGGAGGGGAAGGGAAAGGAGTTTGTAAGCCGCTCTGAGACTCCAAGTGAAGGGCGGGGTATAAATCCAAGCTCCTCCTCCTCCTCCTCCTCCTCCTCCTCCTCCTCCAAGGCAGACCGTGGCTGGTAGCAATTAGCAGTGGAGACTTTATGTTTGGCTTCGAGAATCCAGCTAATGCATTGTGAAGACCTCGGGTTCTGTTCTTTGAGAGTCCACATGGAATGTTTCCTTCAAGAGTTGATAAGTAGTAATTGGTAAGAATTGGGATTGCTACACCCTCAGATGAAGCAAATATTGTGAAACGAATTATTTTCAGCGCGTGAGCCATTATAGAATAAAAGTTTCTACAGAATTACTACAGTAAACGTTTTTGCCACTTATCTCTATTGACTCTTCGTTATTTTTGTCACGGATGTTGTTCTTGGTATTCCACTTCCTCCCGTTGATCTCTCATTTTTGGCTTCTACCACCTGGAGGTTGGCCACTCTACCAGCGGGAGGGCTAGGCAGACTGTTGTGTATGCTGACCGCCACTGGGGACACAGTGAACAGCCAGAGCTTGCCTCTGGAAGAACAATAGGGACTAGGCTCCTAGTCCCTCCACTGGGGAACCAATGGGCACCGTGGCGGGAGATTCAAACCCACCAACGGGGCCCAGGGGCGTGTCCCTGGAGTGTATATAGTTGGCCTGCCGGCCGTTAGGTAGTTGTTCTTGTTGTGAACCCAGGGGTCATTTCGTAGAAAAAGAGCTAGGGGAACTCGTTAGCATACCTCATTAGCATATGCCACACCCTCTGACATCAGGGGCCCGGCGGTGGACCTGCAAGGCCAGCGGGAGTGCGAAGAAGCCCCGCCAAGGCCCTCCCTGGCCCCAGGCAGGCAGGGGTGGGGAGAGGCTGGGAGGAAGCAACTTACCCTCCCTCTTCTCCTGCCTCCTTCTGGCTGAATGAGGGCTGGAAGCGGGGCGGCCGGAAGCAGGGGGCGGGGCTTCGTCATGTGCCCCGCCCCCTGCACCTCACCCGGGGGAACTGCGTTCCCCCACGTGCCCCCCCGAAATGACCTCTGGCTTTCAAATAAAAAGTGTCGCCGCTTGCATTTACATGCAAAAATAGCTCACAGGAGAACTCATTGCTTGACAGCACCGAGACTCCAGAGGTCAGCCCTTTCCACGGCCTGAAAACACATCTACTCTCCCCTGTCCTTTGTAAAACATTCTGTGCAGCCTGACAAAGTTCTGGAGAATTCAAACACCGGCATCCTGTATTTTGGGGTTGGCCCATAATAGTTTTGCCAGCCTCCGGGTGGTGGCTGGAGATCCCCTGGGATTACAAACTGATCTCCGTGTGAGAGAGATTAGTTCACCTGCAGAAAATGGCCACTCTGGAGGGTGAACTCTGTGGCATTTCACCCCCTTTAAGTCGCTCGCCTCCCCAAAGCCCACCTTCCTCAGGCTCCACCCCCCAAAATGTCCAGATATTTCACCACCTGGAGCTGGCAAACCTATATAGAAGACAGAGGTCATTTCGGGGTGGGATCGCGGGGGATCGCAGTCCCCCCGGGTGAGGTACGGGGGCGGGGCACATGACGAAGCCCCGCCCCCTGCTTCCGGCCGCCCCGCTTCCCCCTGCCTGCCTGGGGCCAGGGAGGGCCTTCGTGGGGCTTCCTTGCACTCCTGCCAGCCTTGCAGGTCTACCGCCGGGCCCCTCATGGGGCTCGGCAGTGGAGCTGCAAGGCCGGCGGCGGCCAGGACCGTTGGGGGCGGGGTGTGTGGCCTTATGACACACTTCCGGTGATGTTAGGGGGTGTGGTATATGCTAATGAGTCCCCCTAGCTCTTTTTCTACGAAACAACCCCTGATAGAAGATATTACAGAAATGTTGTTTTCAGTAGCCTGGGTCGCTAGACTGCCATCGTTTGGGCCAGATGTAACCATAGGAATGCATACTTGCTTGCAGTTTGTCCCTGGGCAAAATACCAGCGGCTGGCTTTGACCTATAAAGTACTGAATAGCCTGGGAACAGGATAGTTTAAGTACTGCTCACTCCTATAGGTACCTCCCACCAGTTCCAGTTTGGTGTCGTGCAGAGCCAGTTTGGCTTAGTGGTTAAGAGCGGTGGACTTCTGATGACTCAATTGTTCACTTCCTTCTGTTCCATTCTAATTGTGAAATAATGGAGTGTAGTCTATTCAAAGCCGCCTTGAATGCATGATATGTTGTGAAACACCTACCGTAACTGAAGTGTAATGTAAAGCTTCGTCCTGGGCTAGGATCCAAATCCATCCAATCGTGTTACTAGCCCAGGAAGCACCTAACCAATCACTTTCTAGCAGGCTCCCTGAGCGGGAACATCTGTGATTGGTCCTTATGTGAACAGCCTTATTGGTTGGTATTTGTACAGTGGGTGTGGCTACATTAGCCGGGAATGTTTAAAAGCAGGACAGCTGCAATGTAAAGGCTGTTCTGGCTATCAGATGTTGACCCGTGTTGGAGTTGTGTTCGAGCTGAAGAATAAAGCTGTGTTCTTGCTGAATCGCTCTCTGACTGCTTTGTTAAGTGAGCGACTTAACATGGAGGCTGTTGCAAAATTTTTATATTATGTGATCAGAAGACGAGGCTTGAATAGCCAAGTGTGACTGATGCATCTTAGTATTTTCCTGCATTTCCATGATGTTTTGTGCTTTCATGCCAATAAAGGTTTTGTATGTGTATAAGAGCGGTGGACTCTAATCTGGAGAACTGGGTTTGATTCCCCACTCCTTCACATGCAGCCAGCTGGGTGCCCCTGGGTCAGTCACACTTCTCTCAGAGCCATTTTCTCAAGAGCAGTTCTCTCAGAGATCTCTTGGCCCCACCTACCTCATAGGCTGTCTGTTGTGAGTTGTCTTCTTTTCCTCCTCCTTCTAGTATTTTTTTTAAAATTAAGAAGTATCTGCATGTACAGTATCTCCCTGCAGCCATTTATAATAATGGATCACATTCACTGTGATCATGGGATGCGATAAGAGTGACTGCAGAGTTTAAATCTGTTCTCAAATTGGGAGCAGAGACCCAAAAGCAAGCTGCGGTTCTCTTTCTCAGAGGGACCGCAAGGGCCAGAACAAGTACAATATCTTTCAACTGGCATAGTAAATTTGACATGACATTTAGGATCAATATACAGAACCACAAGGGCCAGAAGAAGGAAGTGGTACAGGGCGAGTTGAGAAAGGAGGCCTCTGGGCAGCGACTCTGGAGCTGACCCTGCATACTGTGTGAAATGGCCATGGAATACAGCCTGTCACTCAATTACCCTAGATACATGAAAAGTACTGAGACTTACTAGTGCACACGTGGGTTCAAATCCCATCCTCGTAGCCAGTGAGAAGTAGTGAGACTTACTAGTGAATTCAGCTCTCATACTTTATTAGGTGAAGAACAAGACGGGGAAGCCTGGCTCGCAGGCCAGCTTATATATGCATAACCCCACACCCCAAACACCCCCCACACCAGTGATATGCTATTTACAGTGGCCGAAGGTTCCATAGGCCCTCAGCCGGGAGCCTAGCCCTCCGATTGGTGTGAGCTCGGAGGCTTCGCATGACTGCGTGGAACCCTTGCCTCGCATGCAGTCGGGGCTGAATACAATACGTATGAGTTCCAAAATTAAAACAGTCTTTATGCTCGTATATCTTATAAGGAGCTGTGGTGGTTCAAGTGGTTAAGACGCTGAACTGCAGGCTGTGGAAGGGCAGTAGTTCAGCAGTTCGAAACCCAAGTGTGCCGCATGACGGAGTGAGCGCCCGTCTCTAGTTCCAGTGCCTGCCAACCTAGCAGTTCGAAAGCAAGAAATTGCAAGTAGATAAATAGGTACCACTTTGGTGGGAAGGTAACAGCATTCCGTGCGCCTCGGTGTTTAGCCATGCCAGCCACATGACCACGGAAATGTCTTCGGACAGCGCTGGCTCTTCGGCTTGGAAATGGAGATGAGCACCGCAACCCTAGAGTCGGATTCGACTGGCTTTCGAGCAAGGGAATCTTTACCTTTACCTTTTTATCTTATGAGTGGTAAATCGGGTTGACCTGCCTATTCAAGTACTTAGACTTCTGCTAAATGTATATAGGACTGGCTTTTTAAAGAAAAGCCTTCCTCAGTAGGGTTGCCTGGCCCCTGGTCCAGCCAGGGAATCCCCCCGATCTTCAAGGCTCTGATCTGCTGCCAGTCAGCTGGCCAGCGGGGGAAGCCCCACCCCAACGTCTCTTGCCTCGAAAACCCTACGCCTACGTCAGCTG
This sequence comes from Gekko japonicus, assembly GCF_001447785.1. Classification (NCBI taxonomy): domain Eukaryota; kingdom Metazoa; phylum Chordata; class Lepidosauria; order Squamata; family Gekkonidae; genus Gekko; species Gekko japonicus. Next base: position 31,938 of record NW_015159818.1, read on the forward strand.
TGACTGGATGGCCAAAAAAAAAAAAAGGCTACGTGGGCAGACACCGCGAAGAGGAAGCGCAGCTGCTTCCGTGCCTTCTCCTTCCCAGGCTCTGCCTCCCACTCAAAGAGCAGTGAAAGGTGTCGCATGCAAAGGAGAGCTTTCCAAGTGACTGCTCTCACTTTTTCCTTCCCTGGAGAAAATGTCACTGCCGCAACTCCTCTACCTAGAACAGTCCACTCCAGACTGCTTCCTGGAGCACCAAGGGCCTTCCGTTCATCACCCCCAGGCAATCGCTCCTCTTCCCAGGGCTCCTTCCCACCCCTTCTGGGCTTCTAGTATTAACTGGCCAGATCAACAGGGAAGATGAGGATGAGCAGAGGGACTTGTTGAAAAGTACGCAGACGGAGAGTGATTTCAGCAAAGCGTACTTTATTCTATCCGGAACAAGATGACTTTGGCCGGCTCGCAGGCCGGCTTATATCCCCCGAGAAACCGCCACCCAAAACACCCCCCCACACTTCCCAATAGGTTATTTACAGCGGCCGAGAGACCCATTGGCTCTTGGCCAGGAACCTAGCCCCCTGATTGGAGCGGGCTAGGATCCGCATAGTCCATTGTCTCTTGGAGCAAAGCTCGACGTTTGTCTCTGGACTTGTCTGGACATGTCTGGACTTGTCAGGACTTGATACACCACACTTGTAAAGGACGATATGGGGAGCATAACAGCAGCAGCCTGTTGGGAGGGGCTGTGGCTCAGAAGGCCCCAGGATGGTTCGGTCCCCGGCATCTCCAGTTAAAAGGATCAGGTAGGAGGCGATGTGGAAGACCTCAGCCTGAGAACCTGGAGCCACTAGCCCCCCACCCACTGCCGGTGGCTGGGGGGGACCTGGTAATCCTACCTTCACCTGAGGTCTGGATTGGCTTTGGGGATGCGTGGAAGAAGAAGAGGAGGAGGAGGAGGAGGAGATTGGATTTACACCCTGCCCTTCACTCAGAGTCTCAGAGCGGCTTACAAACTCCTTTCCCTTCCCCTCCCCACAACAGAGACCCCGTAGGGTAGGTGGGGCTGAGAGAGCTCTGACAGAAACTGCTCTTGAGAGATCAGCTCTGACAGAACTATAGCTTGCCCAAGGTCATCCAGCAGCTGCGAATGGAGGAGTGGGGAATCAAACCCGGTTCTCCCAGATTAGAGTCTGCGCACTTAACCACTGCACTTAACCACTAACCAAACTTGGCCACTGCACCAAACCTAACCACGACACCAAACTCGCTACACCAAAATTTATGGAGCTCATGTTCATCTTCTGCCAGTTATCCCTTTTGGCTTCAAAAGGTGTAGGATGTGTTTCCTTGCCCGCATATACACTTTTCTGGCTTCAAAGCCTTGGAACAACAATGGGAATCACTGAGCTACAGAGAATAATCTAACGTTTGCTGTAGCATCGTGCGGCAGGTTATCGCCTCTAGATGCCAATTATAAATACAGAAACATAGCCTGTTGTGTACAGGCTGTCAACATTTTTCTTTTTCTGTATTTGTTCTTTGTCTGGAACAGTTTATATAGACAACCAATCTGCCACGTGCTTAGCAAACGGAATATAAAAACAGGCTTCTGGCAGATCGAAGCCCTCCCTTTAAGTAATTTCTAATCTTGTTGGCTTGAATCCCAACTCACTAGGATATAAATGACTCTCTGCTAATGGCCCAGTGATATGAGGTTTAGGTATCCAAAAGATACATATGTGGACACCGTGGCCTAGTTCTCAGAAACAGGAGGTAGATTCAGGTGGGTAGCCGTGTCAGTCTGAAACAACAGAACAAAGTTGGAGTCCAGTGGCACCTCGAGGCCCGTAGTTACAGTGGGGCCTCCCGGGGCCTGGCCCCCTGACTTCCTTCCGAGGCCCCACGACTTCTACTCGACCTGTACCTGGGGCTGGCAGACCGATGCCCAGAGGCACCCCTGCCAGGCAAGGCTGGCTCCATTGGTGTGGAGGGGCCCCAGGGCTCTGTCGCCAGCCTCTCCTCCTCGGGGGGGGAGCGTTTTCCCCAGCACCCCCCTTGCTGGCCTCGAAGGGGCTGGCCAGGCACACGTGCTCAGGGGGTGTCATAGCCCGCAGCAGGCAGGCGGACAGGCAACTAGGTGAGCACCAGCTGAGAAGCGCTCGCTGGCCTGCCTGTGGGCAGAGAGCCCGGCAGCCCAGCGTGGCCCTCCTCCCTCGCCTTGCCTCCCCCCCCAGTGCTCTGCTCCTGTCCTGGTCGGGCTGCTCCTGGTGGCCACCTCGCCATCTCCGGCCCCAGCCAGTCCTTCCCACACCAGGCAGAGCGAGCAAGCGAGCGCCCCTGCCTGCTCGCCTGCCCATCACCAACGGTTGGGATGGGGTGGTGAGTGGGCATGGCGGAGGCTGCGGACCCTCTTTCTGGAGTGGGGAGTGGGGTCCCTGGTGACACAGGCTGGGCAGGCGCGCTCCTTTGTCCTGGGGCTCTGGGACGATGACTCCTGCTTGGGGCCTGGGTCTGAGCGGATGCCTCCCCTCCCCTGGGTGCTTTGTCCCGGCGCTTCCTGAGGAGCAGAAGTGCGGCGAGAGCCTCCTCTTGCGGTGACCTGGGGCCTGGCCTGGAGAGGGCAGCTGCCTCCTGTGGGGGCACCCCCTGTCTGGGGGGGTGTTGGTTGGTGTCCTGCTGGGGGAGCCGGACTTCAAGGCTATTGCGGTGCAGTGCCATAGCCAGGGCTTTTTTTGTAGAAAAAGCCCAGCAGGAACTCATTAGCATATTAGGCCACACCTAACAGCTGAAACTCATTAGCATATTAGGCCGCACCCCCATGTTACCAGAAGTGTGGTCATCCAGCCACACCCACCTTTTGCTTCTTATTCTGTTTACCTTGTTTGTTGTCAAAACCGAGGGCTTTTTTTGTAGCAGGAACTCCTTTGCATGTTAGGCCACACACCCCTAATGTAGCCAATCCTAATGAGTTTCTGCTGTTGGGCGTGGCCTGTTATGCTAATGAGTTCCTGCTGGGCGTGGCCAACTTGGGAGCTAGCCGGAACTCCATTCCTGTGCATTCCTGCCCAAAAATAGCCCTGGCCATAGCCCAAAAGCAGGCACAGTGGAGCCGGGCCAAAGGCATGGGCCTCTGGGGTTCAGGAGAGGAGGCAGTGGGTCTCTCTGAGTGCCTCGCTTGGGCCAGCTGTTGCCACCCTGACAGGTGGCTGTGCTTCACTCCGACCCCGCACCCCACCGGCTGGGCCAGCCTGGACAGACCTTCGAGGAAAGCCCAGATGCCTGGCCGGGGGGGGGGGAGCTGGGCACAAGGGAACTTCAAAACCCATGCCCCCCCCGGCAGCACACCGGGACTCATTCAGGGCCGGAAGTCAACTCCTTGGAAGGCCCTGATTCAAACTCTTGCCTGGACCTTTCTGCTAGGCACCTGTTTAGGCAAATACAAATACAAATACAATACCTTTATTGGCATAAAATATCAAATACACATGCAGCATAGAGCCTAAAGATAGGCTGGAGGGGTATCACATTCCGAATTGCCTTAATATGAGCCTCTCCTCCTAGATACCTCATAAAAGAAATTTGCTACAGGTTCCAGAATTTCTATATTATGCGAAGACAATAAAGAACTAATTTTATGCTCATCAGATTAGCCCAAAAGGGGGTCACCGGTTTAGGCAACTTCTGCTGGACGTTTTTGGGGTATGTGGGGGGGGGGTCGGCTTCTGTTCTGAGGCCTGTCAGCCAGCAGATGAGGTGGGACTGGAGGGAACTTTTGGTGGGGTCAGAAGTCAGCCGGGCCTGGCTGGGGCACCCCTTCCTCCTCCTCTTCCGCATCTCCTTCTTTCTGTGTCTCCTCTTCTTCCTGGGCGCCCAGCCAGAGCGCCAACAGAGGCCAGCCCTGCGGCGCTGGACTTCCAGGGCTTAAAAAACCCCCAACGTTTTGAATTTAATTTCAGTGCCCCCTGAATTATTTAAAGCCCCCCTGATTAAAGAAATGCTGGCTACGGGCCTGACGGCACCTTTAAGACCAACCAAGTTTAATTCTGGGTTTAAGCTTTCTTCAGAGACCCAGAATTAAACTTTGTTGGTCTTAAAGGTGGCACTGGACTCAAACAAATGAGACAGCAGGACTGGACCCCTTCAGACTGTAGATGAAGACCTTGCCCGAGGAAGCCCTTGACAAATTTACCAATCTTGTTAGAAAAAATTAAAGAATTCGGAGATCTAGCAGGTTTCTATTTGAATAAAGATAAGTCTAAAGTGATGTGTAAAAATATGACAGACAAAAAGAAAAAAGATTTACAGTCATTGATACAATGTGAAGTGGTGAAAAAAACTAGATATTTGGGAATTGATTTGACTATGAAAAATATAGATTTGTATAAGAATAATTACGATAAACTTTGGGCTAAAATAGTGACTGACATTAAGAAATGGGAAACCTTGAACTTGTCATTGATGGGAAGAATTTCAGTGGTTAAAATGAATGTATTACCAAGATTGATGTTTTTATTTCAGACAATCCCAATAGTGAGAGATACCAAGATCTTTAACAAATGGCAAAAGGAGATATCAAAGTTTGTCTGGAATGGTAAAAAACCCAGGATTAAATTGAAAATTCTGTGTGATGTGAAAGAAAGAGGAGGGTTTCAATTGCCTAACTTCAGACTATATCATGATGCGGTGTGTTTAGTCTGGTTACAGAAATGGGTCCTGCTTAGTGATAAAAAGCTGTTGGCGTTAGAAGGTCATGATTGTAGATTTGGATGGCATGCATATTTATGGTATGACAAGGTTAAAATGCATGGTTTCTTTAAGCAACATGTCTTTAGAAAAATACTGTTTGAGGTGTGGATGAAATATAAGAAATTTCTTTCTGATAAGAAACCTCTTTGGATTACACCAGCAGAAGTTATAACGCCATTTACAGTATATAAGGGCGAGGACTGGATACAATATAAAGACGTGTAAAAAAGAGGGTAATGTATTTGAACTGAAAAAGGTAGAAGATCTGACATTTAAATATGGTTGGTTTCAATATGGACAAATTATGGATTTGTTTAAACAAGATAAAAAACAATTTGGTTTTAGGGAAGAATACAATGAATTAGAAAAGGTATGGTTTGAAGGAGAGAAAAAAACAATTTCAAAAATGTACAAAATATTGTTAAAATGGTATACAAAAGAGGAGGTGGTTAAGGAGCAAATGATGAAATAGGCAATAAATATGAATACAGAGAAAACAATAGAAACTTGAGAGTATTTATGGAAAGAGGCTTTGAAAATATCAACATGTAATAATATAAAAGAGAATTGTTATAAGATGATGTACAGATGGTATATGACGCCAAAAAAGATTGCATATATGAATACAAATATGTCAAGCAAATGCTGGAAGTGTAAAAAGGTGGAAGGTTCATTTTACCATATGTGGTGGACATGTGAAAAAGCCAAAAAAATTTGGACGGAGATTCATGTGGAAATGGAGAAAATTGTGCAATGTAATTTTAAGAAAGAACCGGAAATTTTACTTTTGGGATTGAAAATGGAGGAAGTTAATGTAGCGAAAAGAACTATAATGTGGTATATGATTACAGCAGCCAGAATAATATATGCACAAAGTTGGAAACAGGAGGAAGTACCCGGGATAGACGAGTGGATGAGAAAACTACTTTTTATGGTAGAAATGGACAAAATGACTAGAAAATTAAACAACAGAAACGCAGAAGATTTTTTTGAGGACTGGAAAGACTTAAAGATATATTTGGAAAAACACTGGGATGTAAAAGATATGTTATTCTGTATGGATATTTACTGAACGTAATTAGATTTGGACTGACTTTAATAAGTAACAAAAAGTTACCTGTAGATCTAAAGGACATGCTATCCTGCTTTGATGTTTAATGAATGTTAGTTGATATAGACTTGATTCTACTGAATATATAATAAACTATACAAAGGAGGAGATATGTGGAATAACAAAGTGAATTAAAGATCGTAGCACTGTGGGAAGCCATGCAGGGGGGGGGGAAGGGAGGAGGGTAGGATGTAGAATAAAATGTATATGTATGGAAAAATTGATATAATTTAGATATATCCTAATAAATTGTTTTAACAAAAAAAAGACCTTGCCCGAGGAAATATCCCTCCATGGCAATGTTTTTTAAAAGATCTTTGGACACAGAAGACTAGACGTCAAGGAGAAAGAGTCTGACCTAGACTTCTCACTGGACGCCTACTTTTCTGTATGGAGAAATATTTTTTTCCATGAGGAATGTTTCATTATGTGATGTGATACAATCCAGACATGAGTTCCCCGTGGTAATCACCGTACCTGGAGTATAAAAGGCTGTCCCAGTTTCTATGGCATTTTCTAATCCCTATGATCATGAAAACTGGGACAGCGGCGTGGATACCTCACACACAAATGGTGCCTCTATGGAAGCCTTGCTCGGCCTAGAATCCAACAGTGACGCTTGAGTTCTGAGGCATTCACAAGGAGGATTATAAACCAATCCTTTAGCATCTTCTGCCCCCCCCCGATCTTCAGTTCACCCTAAAGTTTTTCACAATGCTGTTTACTAGGGTTGCCAACTCCAGGTTGGGAAATACTTGGAGATTTTTGGGGTGGAGCATGAGGAGGGCCTGGTCTGAAGAAGAAGAGATTGGATTTATACCTTCCCTTCACTCAGAGTCTCAGAGGGGCTTCCAATCTCCCTTCCCTTCCCCACAACAGACACCCTTGTGAGGTAGGTGGGGCTGAGAGAGCTCTTTCAAGGACTGCTCTCGAGAGAACAGCCTTGAGAGAACTTGTGACTGACCCAAGGTCACACCGGCAACTGCATGTAGAGGAGTGGGGAATCAAACCCGGCTCTCCCAGATTAGAGTCCGCACACTTAACCACTGCACCAAACTGGCTCTCCCACCAAGCAGGCTCTCTGTTGGGCACTGAGAGGCTTCAGTTGGATATAATGCCATAGAGTCCACCTTCCAAAGCAGCTGCTTTCTCCAGGTGAACTGATCTGTTGCCTGGGGACCCACTGTAATCCCAGGAGATTTCCGGCCACCACCTGGAGTTTGGCAACCCTACTGTTTAGAAGAAGAAGAAGAAGAGGAGATTGGATTTATACCCCGCCCTTCACTACCCAAAGGTGTCTCAGAGCGGCTTACGAACTCCTTTCCCTTCCCCTCCCCACAACAGACACCCTGTGAGGTGGGGCTGAGAGAGCTCTGACACAAAGTGCTCTTTTTCAAGGACAGCTGTGCCAGAGCTTGTGACTGACCCAAGGTCACATCAGCAGGTGCAAGTGGAGAAGTGGGGAATCAAACCCGGTTCTCCCAGATTAGATTCCGCACACTTAACCACTACACCAAACTGGCTCTGTGTAATGAAGGTTCTGTACAGGCAGCTATTCGTGCGTGTTTGGGCTCAAGGCTTAGATCAGTCCCTTGTGGTATGGTTTATCTCCATGGGATCACAGATTCTAGGCAGAAAGTTATGGCGCCAGTGGGGCAAGCCACACGGAGGGCCTGATCTACGTGCCAAGTGGATACACACATACAACTTGCTTAACTGTTCCTTAATTGGGTCCTAAAGAAACTTTGAATACCAAACCTTGCCTTCCATGTTGCTGATGAAACACCAGGCAAGCCCCTGGGGAGCCTAATGAGATCTCTCGTTTGCAGAGTTAAAGGAAAACAAATGCTTCCCCAGAGCATGTGGATGACAGCATTTCTACTTTCGCAGGAAGATAAAAGCAAAGTTTGCACACCTATTATCCTACTTTGTAAACAGCTAGAATTGCCTGTCCCTGTCTGGTTACAGTCTCTGAGACAGATCTGTACCTGAAAGGTGCAATTTAAGATCCGCGCTATATTGCTGTAAAGAAGGTAGCTTAATTTCACACATGCAGGGCACATAAAAGACATAAAAACCAAACCCTAAGGTTTCTCAGGAGCTGCGGTGGCTCAAGTGGTTAAGATGCTGAACTGCAGGCTGTGGAAGGTCAGTAGTTCAGCAGTTCGAGACCCGAGTGTGACGCATGACGGAGTGAGCTCCCGTCTCTGGTCCCAGCTCCTGTGAACCTAGCGGTTCAAAAGCAAGACATTGCAAGTAGATAAATAGGTACCACTTCGGTGGGAAGGTAACAGCGTTCCGTGCGCCTTGGTGTTTAGTCATGCCGGCCACCTGACCACGGAAACATCTTCGGAGAGCGCTGGCTCTTTGGCTTTGAAACGGAGATGAGTACCGTAACCCTAGAGTCGGATTCGACTGGCTTTCAAGCAAGGGAACCTTTACCTTTAAGGTTTCTCATCCTCTGTACCCATTTCAGCAGCCAAGGTCACGGCTGACCAAGCCAACAGCATCTGGGAGGCTGTGACATCAGAAGGTCAAAGGTCCAACAGTGGATTGGACAGGAGAATGATGAATCAGAGGCAAATGACCCTTTCCTTCACCATGGATGGAACATACCTCATTTATCCTTTAACTCAGATCTCACCACCCGAAAGGAGGCATGTAGGATTAGAACATACAATGTTACCAGGGGCTCTAATTCCATACAATTAAGAAGAAGAAGAAGAAGAAGAGGAAGAAGAAGAAGAAATTGGATTTATATCCTGCCCTTCACTCACAGTCTCAGAATGGCTTACAAACTCCTTTCCCTTCCCCTCCCCACAACAGACACCCTGTGAGGTAGGCGGGGCTGAGAGAGCTCTTTCCAGAACTGTCCTTGAGAGAAAAGCTCTGACAGAACTATGGCTTGCCCAAGGTCATCCAGCAGCTGTGAGTGGAGGAGTGGGGAATCAAACCCGGTTCTCCCAGATTAGAGTCCGTGCACTTAACCACTACATCATACTAGCACATACCTGTCTAGGGATGCCAGCTGCCAGGTGGAACCTGGTGACCCCCTAGAATTGCAGCTCATCTCCAGACTACAGAGTCAGTTCCCCTGGAGGAAAGGGATGACCCACCGGTGACCTGGGCGGACGTGGCAGCTCTATACCTGTCACACACAGACTGCTGATGATGCCTGCTTTAGATTGAAATCAGCGTACTCAGAATCTGATGCGACCTTGTATTTTAAATGGGGGTGGTGGTGGTTTCCAAACAGATTTTTGCACTTCCACTTTGTCAGCACCTGTTTCCTCACTTAACAAAATCAAGTGGTCCGGCTTTTCCTGGACTGTGCCACTTGAGTCATGTGGAAATGTTCCATTCACGAAAGAGTCTCGGCCTGCAGAAAACAGGCAGGCCTATCAAAGCATGTCGTGGTTACCGTCAATGTTCCCTCTAAGCTCTGGAGTCTTGTGAGCAAAAATTCTCCTTTGTGAACGACTGGCATGAAACTTGTGAGCGAGGGATCAGGCTACTGCATCAATTAGTTTGCTCTGGAGCCATCCTTCCTGAGCAAAGACAAAAATGTGTGAGCCAGAGGCTTAAAAACTGTGAGCTAGCTCACACTGACTCAGCTTAGAGGGAACACTGGTTACCGTGTCAGACTAGGATCTGGGAGACTGAGATCTGAATATTTGCTCTGCCGTGGAAGCTGGCTGGGTGACCTTGAGCCAGAAATGAAAATGGGGTGGGGGGGGAGGTGGGGGGGGAACTTAACCCAAAGTGAATTGAATTAAGAACCAAAAGGTTAAGAAGATCTGAAAATACAGGCCCAATAATTCTGTTAGTCAAATTAAAAACATTAAATATTGACATTTAAAAATATACATGTATTTATTACAAAGTAGATTAAAAAACCCAGATATTGCCCCTGGTGATAGCCTCCATTAAGAATCAAATTGTACACTAACAGCCCAAAATGACCATTATTGACCCTGACCATTCGCATTGTGGTCTATTGGCCTTCCTCAGGGGTCAAACACATAATATTACAGAATGGTGCCTGAAATTACAATGCACAAATCATTTCTTATAAACTGACCAAGATGACATTTTTTTTTTACTGATTATCATCTGTGACCAAAAGTAACAATACTAATCAGAGGCCTTATTCTTGATTGGCTGCTGTCATGGTCAGGTACACTTTTGTATAGTAATGGTTTAATTGTGTACCTTTCTTGCTTGGTCAGAAAAATTTCATTCAGCCAGGAGCCAATAGTGATATAATGGTATGACCTTGAGCCAGGCAATCTCTCTCTCAGTCTAACCTATCTCAAAGAGCTGTTGCAAGGATAACATGGAGGACGAGGAGCAATAGCTTAAGTAGGGATGGGCACGAACTGGAAAAAATTGAGGTTCGCGGAGGTTCATGATTCAGCATTTTCAAGAACCCCGAACCACAAACTTCCATGAACTTCTCAGCTCCACAAACCGGTTCATGGGGCTGCAGCGATGACCTGGAAGTAAGCTCCAAAGGTATTTAAATGTCTTCGGAGCTCACTTGGGTCCCAGGTGGTGGGCTTCAATGTCATTTAAATGCCGTCGGAGCTCACTTACGGTTGGGCTGTCAATCAGGAACTAAGTGGTGAGGGTATTTAAATGCCGCCAGAACCCTCCCACGAACCTCCATGGAGGTTTGTGTGTGGATTGTGGGAGGCAGTTCTCCCAAACCCCCGGTTCACAAAACACGAACCGGTTTGGTTTTTGCTCCAATCGTGCTTCATTTATGGGTTCGTGCCTATCCCTAATCTTAAGTTTTAGGTCCACATTGGGGAGTGAAGCAAGGTATAAATATCTAAATAAATAAAAGGTTAAACACAAAAGCCTCCCTGACATGCTGATTCTCTCTGTGTAGGGAGTGTTCCTGCATCCGCACAAACATTCATAAATGAATACCAAACTGACTGCATGAAGAGCATCAGAGTTCCCCAACATGGTGCCATTGGGCGCCATGGTGCCTGCAGAAACCTTTCCTAGTGCCTGCCAAGTGTTTTTACAAAGTGGGCAGGACCAGCAGGGCATCCGACAGGCCACTGGAGAGCTGACTTTCTTAAAAAGTTGCTTTGTCAGTAGCTGCCACCACAGCACAAGGATCTTCACTGCATGGCTGAAGTAAGCTGTGTGTGTATGCTAAAAAATATCTTAAACAATATGTTTGTTTTCAAAGGGCATCCTGTTAAACAAAGTTTCTGCCCAAAATGTTGAAGAGTTACTATCAGGACAAAGCTGGACCGATTTCTCACAAGCTGCTGCTCCGTGCTCGCTCTTCCCTTTGCCCCGATTGTACGTGTCAATTTCACACCATGTGCTGCGGGACCACATTTTGCCCTGCAGCTTCGCCCAATTTCCCCCGAGTCTACTCAATTCTCAAAAAACAGGATTGAGTAGACGTGGGGGAAATCGGGCGAAGCTGCGGGGCAAAATGCGGCCGTGCAGCACATGGTGTGAAATTGACACGTACGATCGGGGCAAAGGGAAGAGCGAGCACGGAGCAGCAGCTTGTGGGAAATCGGTCCTTGAGTCCAGTGGCACCCTTAAGACCAACAAAGTTTCAGACCAACACACAGCTACCTGCCTGAATCTAGTTACTGTCAGCGTTATGCATGACCTCGCTCCCCTGAGATATTGCAGTTGTGTCTCTGCCTCCCATGATGCCATTATGTGATTGTGCCCACCACCCAGCATCAGAATTCCAAAGGTGCCCACAAGCTCAAAAAAGTTGGGGGAGGCCCCTGTTTCACCTCTTGATTTTGAAGAATGTGCAACTTGGCCCTCAACTGCACACCTGCACTGTGGGAAGATGCTATCTGGATTCGTTCTGAATGATCAAAAGGTCTGTTTTAATAGTTGCGGTGTATGCAAAAGGCACCTGAAGCCATAACAGTCTTTAGACTTATGTAGAAATTATCACCTTGGAAGGAATCTGCAAGCTTTACAGACAATGAAATGCAAAGCTTTGACTATGATAACTAGGTATTGCCAGAGTTTGCCAAACTGAAGCAGAACAGGAGGGCTAAAGGAGTTGTTGGGGGGCGGGAGAGAAGAGCTAATAGGAGATGTTTAAAGCATTCCAAACCTACAGAGAAAAGGACAAGCATAGACATGAATGTTGCCTTTGGAGGGCCCAGACTGCCAGGTTTCACATGGATTCAGGGCTTGATGATGGAGGAGAAAACCTGGGAAGAAAAGAAGAGGAAGACAAAAGAAAAATGGTCGCCATACTTCGAGTGGATCAGAGAGGATAATGCCGAGAAGGATATTCAAACCCAACATGGATTCAGGGCTCATCTTCAAATTTTTACCAGACAGCGCTTAAAACCACACACCCTTTGCAATAAGGCAGTAACACTTAGTCCTCTGAGAATTTGCATATCAAGCAAGATGGGAAAGTAGCAAAAGGGAAGACTTCCACGTTGGTGGATGCCATTTGTACTCGGATGTTTTAAAACAATCTTTTAATACCGATAGCTCCATTGAATTGGTTCTGAAAGTCCATGCATGCAGCTCTGTATGTTTACTAAAACAAAATAAAAACACAACACATCACATTCAAAACTGCAAGGGAAGAGAAATGTGGAATGTGTGCTCTTTCTGTTCTTCACAAACCGCCATAAACTACACCAAGTGTGTGGTGGTTCGTTTGCAAACATCAGTTTGTGAACCACAAGCTGTCAAAAATTCGTGATGAACTTTAATTTGTCAGCCTGTTCATGCCCATCCCTAGTGATAAACTTTAGTTTGTCAGCTGTTTTGTGTCACCCCTAATTACAATATGCATCGTACCTTTGGATCCTTTAAAAGCATTCTTACCCCCACCTTCTGACTAGGATAAAAGGAATCAGATTTCCATTCTTACTTGTGTCTGATGAAGGGAGCTTTGACTCTTGAAAACTTATACCTCGAAATGCTTATTGGTCTCTAAGATGCTCCTGGACTCATATCTTTACTGCCGTGGTGATTTCAAAAACTGCTGAAGTGTTCTGTGTTGGAACTCTGCTTCAAGGGCAATGGGTAAACTGCTCAAGCTAGAACTGCTTGTAATACTGGGATATTTTAGGCCCTAGAAGACACTAGAAGAATGGCCATGCTGGTACTTTTTCATTCACATTTTCAATAAACTCTTTCCTAACATTTGTTACTAATCATCTTTGTTGCTCTTCCTTGTGTTACTCGTGACCTCCTAGGGATTCCGGCTCTAACTTTGGAAATTCCTCGAGATTTGGGGCAGCATCTCGGGAGGGTGGAGTTTGGGAAGGGGAGGGAGCTCAGCAGAGATGTGATGCCATGGAGGCCACCCTCCCAAGCTGCCATTTCCTCCAGGGCAGGGGTCATTTCCTGCGGGAGCGCACAGGAGCGGAGCTCCGGCAGTAAGGAGCCCAGGGGACGGGCACATGCAACAAGCCCCGCCCCCTGCTCCCAGCAGCCCTCAGTCGGGCCACGCGGAGCAAGAAGCATCCAGGTAAGTTACAGAGCCCCCCCGCCTGCCTTCAGGTACAAGCTCTCCCTCCTCTGTGAGGGCAAATCTGCACGTTCCCCCCCACCCCCCGATCACTAGCAATCCAAAAAAGTCCAGCGGAGCCTGAGCGGTGGGTGCTGCCTTCTGACACACTTCCGGTGATGCCAGGGGGGGTGGCATATGCAAATGAGTTATGCTAATGAGTTATGCTAATGAGCTCCTGCGCCTCTTTTTCTACGAAATGACCCCTGCTCCAGGGGAAATAATTTCTGCAGACTAGAGAACAGTTGGAATTATGGAAGAACTCCAGGACCCACTTTAAGATTGGTAACCATACTACGTCTGCCTGCTACAGTGGGAAAAAAATAAATCCTTCACCATCACCATGAGTTCTGTCCCACTACCCATATCCCACTAGTCCTGCAATACCATCACCAACAGATTTTTCAAAAGAAACGATTTCTAGTACAAGCTCAGGTCTGCTAGTGCCCACACAACCCAGACACTACACAGGGCTGTGGAATAAGCCCACATCTTCACTGGAATTCAACACTGCAGGGAGTGGCGGCGTCTCCAAGCATAGACGGCTTCAAGAGGGATTGGAGCAGAGGTCCACGAGTAGCTATTAGCCACAAGGTATAGAGGGAACACTCTGTCTGGGGCAGTGATGCTCTGTATTCTTGGTGCTTGGGGGGCAAGAGGGGGGGCTTCTGGAGTTCTGGCCCTGCTGGTGGACTTCCTGATGGCACCTGGGTTTTGGCCACTGTGTAACACAGAGCGTTGGACTAGATGGGCCATTGACCTGATCCAACATAGCTTCTCTTGTGTTCTTATGCTACAGAAGAAGTTTCTTGGGGCTCAGTTGCTTGTTGTTCGAAAGGGCACTTCCTGTCTAAGATCTGGTAAAGAGCCTTGTTATAGTGCCCTCTGTTGGAGCAGTGGTTATCCATGGTAAAAATAATGATAAGGGCACCTGTGCCATCCCAAAGGCTGTTGTTTTGGCACGAAATGTTGTAAGCTCCCCTTCGTCTCATAAATTGGACGACGTGGGGGGAAAGAGGTGGCAACGGAGTGCAAATAGTCTGTGCCCCACCCAAAAAAGTGGGCTTATTTCCTCTTTTGAAGGGAGAGTACATCCCTAAGTCTAGGTCGACTGCTTTTAGGCTAGTGAAACTCTGTAGATATAGCTGACCTCTCTAAAACACTCAGCCTTTCTCCCCCGCCCCTGCTGAGCACATTTTCCTGGCATATGGCTCTTTCTCTGACAACTACAGTCAGCGGTGCAGACGGGCACCGGAAGGCAATCTGGTCATCTCTGTTGCATGTCAATGCAAAATGCTGTCGGAAAGCTGGGGGGGGGGGGGGTTTTCTATTCCCAGAGCTGTCTCCAAGCAGAGCAAAGGGTTCCCTTTCTCTTTCGCCTCAGCCTTGGAGCAGCAGAAGGCGGGGACTTGCTCACTTTGCGTGAAGCTGAGCTGTTTTGACAGGCTAGGGCTGCAAAGGGTCTCGGGTCCTTACAGCAGAGGGAAGAGGCTAAGCGTAAACCGGTGAAATGAGCTGGCAGCGCTATCGGGAGCCCCCCCCCCCCATTTGCACTGACACCCTTTGAGTATTTGCTGCCCTTTGAGTATTTGCTTTCCAGCCTCTACACTAACAGGTTTCAGCCTCCAGCTCCTGCCAAGTCAATCAAATGGACGGACAGCCTAAACCGTCAAAGTTTCTTTGTATTCCGGAAACCCTGAAAGCATTTGGCATTATTTGGCCTACTTGTTTATTTAATCATTAGAGGCCTGGATCTACCCCCCCCCCAAAGAAAAACCCACCCCCCCCTTCCATGGAACCTGGCACAGCTTGCGGTGAACAGAACACTAGGTTTCTTTGTATTCCTGCAACAAGAAACAGGGAAATAAAAAGGCTACATTCCCCCAAGGACTTCATGAGTTTGCTTCGAGGAAAGACCAGTCTGGAAAAGTTTGTAAAGCTTGGCGGCAACCTATTTGGCTAAGAAGTGCTCTTGCTGTGCGGCTTGTTCCTGTGGCCCAGTTAGCATGAATAGATTTGACAATACAGTGTTAGGGATCAGCAAGCACCAAGAAAAGGAGATGGCCGGTTTCCCCATAGACATTTTGAAAAGTAGATTAGTAGTACCATCCAGGCCGGAGGAATCTAAGTGCAGTAAGAGGAGTCCAGAGATTCTTCGCATGGTGAATTGCAGGGGGAATTAATTTCCAGTGCGGAATCTGGTTTCCTGGGAAGCCCACTGTTTTAACAAATAGTATCAATCCGTGGAGGGTTTTTTTGATAATTTGAAAATGTGCACAGACTGCCTGAGAAGATATATGTTCTCTCTCCATATGCCACATTATTTCTTGCCTATTATTTCCCATTCAGTGATTTCCGAGGCCTGAACATCTAGATCTTGAATTCAGAATGAAGCTTAAGAGATGAGTAATTATACCTTATGTTATCACCGCATCCTCCCCAGATCTGCCACAAGGACTTCTCTGACCAGATGTGCCTTACAAGTACTGCATGCAGATTCCCAGGTGTGCGGACACCCAATTAGAATTAAGACAACATGTGAAGAGAAAACGGCTTCAGCCTTCTCCCCATGACATTATCCTGATCTGCAACAGCACCAAAGGAGCCATTATTTGCCATGTTGGGAAAACATATGTGTAACTTTTATTTATTTATTTATTTGTAGTATTTTTATCCCGCCCTCCCCGCAAGCTGGCTCAGGGTGGCTTACATTACTTGGCACAATGTACCAAGTGCATATAAAACAGTTAACTTCCTATATATATAGAAAAAGAGGTATAGGGGCTCATTAGCGCAACTCATTAGCATAACTTATTTGCATATGCCACACCCCCTGACATCACCAGAAGTGTGTCAGAAGGCAACACCCAGGGTTCAGGCTCCACTGGACTGTTTTGATTGCTAGCTATTGGGGGGGGGGGAACGTGCAGATCTGTCCTCACAGAGGAGGGAGAGCTTGTACCTGAATAAAACTTGGTCTTAAAGGTGCCACTGGACTGTTTTGGACCGGGGGGAGCTCTGCAACTTACCTGGCTGCTTCTTGCTTCTCATGGCCCAGGGCTGCTGGGAGCAGGGGGCGGGGCTTGTTGCATGTGCCCACCCCCTGGGCTCTTTACTGCTGGAGCTCCGCTCCTGTGTACTCTTGCAGGAAATGACCTGCATAATATATAATATATATATACTTTTATATCTATCTATCTATCTATCTATCTATCTATCTATCTATCTATCTATCTATCTATCTATCTATCATC
>NW_015159818.1:48669-49098 GCF_001447785.1 Gekko japonicus
AGATATATATAATTTTCTCAGTGCGGCAAATCCTCTCTCCTGGTGCCATTTCAGGTTGGGAAAATAGCAGGGGAGGAAGGCTGAAGCTCCTTTCCCCCATGTGACATGATACGGACATAAATGGGCTCCCCCTAGGGCTGCTAGCCTCCAGGTGGCACCTGGAGGTCTCCCGCTGTTACAATTGATCTTCAGGCAACCAAGATCACTTTGATCACGACGACTGAGGGGTGACATGATCGAGGTTTATAAGATTATGCGTGGGATAGAGCAGGTAGAGAAAGAGGTACTTTTCTCCCTTTCTCACAATACAAGAACTCGTGGGCACTCCATGAAACTGCTGAGCGGTCGGGTTAGAATGGATAAAAGGAAGTACTTCTTCACCCAAAGAGTGATTAACACTTGGAATTCACTGCCACAGGAAGTGGTGGC
>NW_015159818.1:49259-54303 GCF_001447785.1 Gekko japonicus
GCGGGATCCCACGGATCCCCTGGCCGCGGCGCCTTTTCTCCCCGGCGCGATCAAACGCCGGGGAGAAAACATGACCCTAACCGGGAGCCGGCCGAACTGCGCATGTCCGAGCATGCCCAGTTCGGCTCGGAGCTGGAGACGCGCCAGCACATCCTTGCGCCGGCGATCAGACTCCCGGTTTGCGGCGCAGCAGGCAGATGAACCACCTCGGTAGGTGGTTCCTACTTGATCCGTAGCATCGGGTGGATGGGCCAGTTCGGGGACGGAAGCACCACGCTTCCCAGATGTTGTGGTGTGATCGCGCTGGTTTGATCCGCCCCCGAACTGTCCCGCTACTGGCCCAAATCCCCTCGTGTGAACGGGACCTAAGTCTTCCTAAGTGCTGTTACCAGATATTACATTTTCACTTCAAAATGCTGCCTAGGTGACCAAGCGTGTATGTGTTTGTAGGGGGAGGAAGTGTCGAGATACATTAGAGGTGATTGAATGCATCAGAAGGCAAATGATTAGTGACAAGAAACCACAAAATTAATCTAAATCCTATACAAATTGTTCTTTAAAAAGGGAAGGAAAAAAGCTCTAGATAATTTGGCAACACAAAAAGAGCCAGATTAGCTGTAAAGATAAATGTAACAACATAATTACTTCAGCATCAGCAAAACATAATGTTATTGGCGAATACCATGCTAAAATGCTAACCCCAAGGGTGAAGGTTGGAATGAAATATCACAGGCTTCTCTTTGAAGCACAAGTGTGCTGAACAACTGTTTCAGCTGCTATTTATTTTCGGATGCAGAGATCGTGACCAATGTTCCCTCTAAGCTGTGGAATCTTGTGAGCAAAAATTCTACTTTGTGAGCTACTGGCATTAAAGATGTGAGCGAGCGATTTGGCTATTGCATAAATTAGCTTGCTCTGGAGCCATTCTTCCTGAGCTAGGATAAAAATATGTGAGCTGGAGGCTAAAAAACTGTGAGCTAGCTCACACTAACTCAGCTTAGAGGGAACACTGATCGTGACCCTTGTTTGTACCTTGTTTACAAAGGCAGGGTGACATCACCCAACTCTTCTTGATCAGTCCGTCCAGCATAAGCAACACCACTACTTACTGGGGAGCAGAGCCAGGGGGTGGTGGCAGAGCAGCCAAGCAACTTTTTTTGTGTGCAAAAAATAAAACCCACCGGAAAAGAAGGAAGTACGTTGCAAGACAGTGTGACAAACGTTTGGACTACTATTTGCAATTTGGATTAGAATCAAGGTTACTAACAGTTTTGTCCTAAGCAGAGAGGTGAGGCCCTTCTAAGGCCGTTGAGGTCCACCTGCTTAGAAGGCCGCAGCTGCTTAAGACTGCTCTGTGGAGGCACAATGTTCAGGCCGATTCACCCAATAATGCTTTAGGTGGGGGTGAAGAAGGAGAGCCCTCCTCGACTTCTTTTGCCATGATCCTGAGAATGCTCTGATATTCTCAGGCCTGCATCAGGACTAGAGTTGGTCATGTTTCAGAAAATCGTTAAGCTAGAGTGCACATGCAACAAGCTAGCCACAGTCCCCAAAACGTCATCTCTTGAGGGCTTTCCCACGTGGATTAAATATGGCTAGGGGAGCTGGCTTTTATACTAAAGGCCATTGGTATTGACAACTTGTAAGGGTTGTAAGGGTTGATGCCAGCAAATACATAAAGAGCCAGTTTGGTGTAATGGTTAGGAGTGCAGACTCTAATCTGGGAGAACCGGGTTTGATTCCCCACGCCTCCACATGCAGCTGCTGGTGTGACCTTCGGTCAGTCACAAGTCCTCTCAGAGCTGTTCTCTGAAGAACAGTTCTCTCAGAGCTCTCTCAGCCCCACCTACCTCACAGGGTGTCTGTTGTGGGGAGGGGAAAGGAGATTGTAAACCGCTCCAAGACTCTGAGTGAAGCTCAGCAAACTAGAGATTGAGCAAAAATTTAAGATCAAGATTCAATGGTATGAATATTTACAATTAAGGCATTTACTCACATCCTCAGAATTCAAAACTTCAATCCCTCTCCCCTTTACTAAATTTGAACAGATCTTGCAACTCCATTATAAAAAACGAGGATTAATTTCCATTATCTATCAAATTTTACTTACCTCTTACCAAAACCAGGAAACTACTTACCAACGAGCTTGGGCGACGGATCTTCAGACCTCCCTTACCAATGATCAATGGATTCAGATTTGGAAAGCACAAATAAATACCTCTAAATCTCTATATGTATATGAAGCAAATATCAAAGTAATTTTAAGGTGGTACTTAACTCCTACCAGACTTGTTCATATAGTTCCGAACATGTCACCCTTATGTTGGAAGGGCTGTCCAGAGAAAGCAACCTTCTTTCATAATTGGTGGACCTGTAAATACATAAATACATTTTGGCAACAGGTTGCTCAGAAAATTAAAGTTTTGGTCAACTGGGATATACCTGTAGAACCTACTATGTGTCTCCTAAATTTATGGCCTTTAGAAGCACCGCCTGAATCTACTAAAAGACTAATAAATCTTTTGCTTACTGCAGCAAAAATTATGATTGCAACACATTGGAAGGATAAAACAACACCTACTATAGAGAAATGGATACATAAGATATGGGATATTTTCATGTTGGAAAATTTTAACATTTTCAACACTGAAATTCAGAATGAATGTGAACTGCTAAGTCCGCTTAATATATGGTATCCACTTTTGGAAAAAATGCACATAGATAAATTTGATTGGGAGACGGTCAAGTCAGCCAAGTTCAAATTATTACTATACCATTAAGTATGGAAAAATGTTGGCATAACTTAATGCAAGATTATATGTTTTGCAAATCTTTCATTCCTTATAAATGTATAGAAGCAACAATTTTTTTGACTTTCTTGTTATCTACGACTACTTTCAGATTGTATTGAAAAAATTTCAATAAAGTTTATGGGGGAAAAAAAAGACTCTGAGTGAAGGGTGGGGTATAAATCCAATCTCTTCTTCTCTTCTTCTTCTTTGGTGGCATCAACCCTTATAAGTTATATATGGGCAAGAGTCCAGTAGTGAAGTGAGCAATGACTCACAAAAGCTCCTACCCTGCCACCAATGTTGTTAGTCTTTAAGGTGCTACTGGACTCTGGCCATTTTCTACTTCTACAGACAGACTAACACGGCTACCCATCTTGATCCATATATACCAGGGGTGGCCAAACTGCGGCTCAGGAACCACATGTGGCTCTTTCACAGATATTGTGTGGCTCCTGGCAGGGCAGCTGGGGAAGAGAAGGGGAGGCATACCTTTTCTCCCTCCCTCCCTCCCTCCCTCCCTCCCTCCCATCTATTTGCTTTCCTTGTTTCTCTCTCTCTCTGTTTCTTTCCACCTCTCTCATTCTTTCTTTCCACCTGTCTCTTTTTCTCTCTCTCTGAGACAAATAAATATCATTAGCAAACAAATAAATATCATTATCAATATCCCTTTTTACCCCTTTTGTTTTTATTTTTGGCAGTCTCGTTTAATGTTGATAAAAAAGCAAACTTGCATATTTTTAAATAAAAATGTATGTGTAATATTGGTTCATGTTTTGAGGCTCTCAGACATCTGATTTTTATTCTATGTGGCTCTTACACTGAGCAAGTTTGGCCATCCTTGGTATATAGAAATGATTCAACTTCCTCAAGAAGTTATTTTTTCTTTTCTTTTTGGGGGGGAAAAGAATTATTATACCATCAAACCTTACAAACTTTAAAAAACATACAAAAGATGACAAAACATACAACTTTAGCAAAAAAAAAAAGTCATAATTTTAACATGTTTGTCTTATCAGGGAAAACCCCTACAATGAATGGTTATTTTGGTATAGAGGTTAAGTGCCAGTCTGGTGTAGTGGTTAGGTGCGTCGACTCTATTCCAGGAGAACCGGGTTTGATTCCCCACTCCTCCACTTGCACCTGGCTGGCTGGCCTTGGGCAAGCCATAGTTCTGTCAGAGGTGTCCTTGAAAAAGAGCAGTTTGTGTCAGAGTTCTCTCAGCCCCACCAACCTCACAGGGTGTCTGTTGTGGGGAGGGGAAGGGAAAGGAGTTTGTAAACCGCTCTGTGACTCCCTTGGGTAGTGAAGGGCGGGGTATAAATCCAATCTCTTCTTCTTCTAAAAACAAACATCTGAAATCTGAACTCAGGTTTTTATTAAATATGTGACCCAGGCATAAACATTGATAATGCCCTGTTTAACATTTTCTTCAGCAGTTTTACACTGGATGCTTTTAATAATCCAGATTAGTACCGCTTCCCCTATAACAGTTCCTGAATAATCATGTCTTCCTCTTATTAATATGCATTTGCAGTAAATACTGTTGCAGCTCTGAAGCACTCAGAAATAGATCTTTAATCTGATTAATTCACAGGAATGCGCATGCAGTGAGTGACACACCAAACTTCGGGGCAGGCTAGAGAATACTGATGACTGATTTATCTTGCCTTTACCGAGGAGAAAAATCAAAGCCATAAGCAAGGATGTGTAATTCAATGTAACACTTTGCATCTAGAACATTCAAAACACACAGATTAATGCGAGTAATCCTTTAAAAGCTGTGTAAAGTTTAACAGCCCAGTTCTCCCATACTGATGATAAGAGGCTCGCTGACAGAATACTGAATTGGCCATGCTATCCTAAGTAGAGTTATGCTCCTCAAAGCCCACTGGAGTTAATGAGCTTAGAAAGGAGTAACTTTGCTGAGGATTGCACTGGAAGGTGTTGCATAGGTCTTGGTGGGATTCACCAGATAAATGCAATTTAAGATTAAAATAACACCATCAGAATTAAACAGCTAATTTAATGGAAACAGAAGACCTGTGCTCAGGGATCGTTTCGTAGAAAAAGAGCTAGGGGAACTCATTAGCATAACTCATTAGCATATGCCACACCCCCTGACATCACCGGAAGTGTGTCATAAGGCCACACACCCCGCCCCCAACGGTCCCGGTGGACCTGCAAGGCCGGCGGGAGTGCAAGGAAGCCCCGCGAAGGCCCTCCCTGGCCCCAGGCAGGCAGGGGTGGGCAGA
>NW_015159818.1:55422-60840 GCF_001447785.1 Gekko japonicus
TTGGCTAAATGGCTTTTCTTTCTGCACTAGGAACTTCAACCCCACCAGAAAAAAAAAATTGCCCCACAAACCACAAAATCCTGGCTACGGGCCTGATCCCACCTGTAAACAGAAATAATAATGGCCTACATTTGAGGTTTTTGTTAGGGTAAAGCAGTAGATAAATTGCTGAATACCCTGCTAGTAACTATTTATAAATTATAGTATGCTCTGTGTGTGTGTATTTGTGTGTGTAAAACATGATGTTGTGTGTGTATGTAAAGAACTGCCGATTCACAGCTGACTTATGACGAACCCTCATGTGGTTTTTGTGCACAATGTGATTAAAATGTAGATAAAGGTTTATTCAGGGACTAACTTACCTGATAATGAAGAGGAGAGACAGAGATAGGTTCCTAACTACATCTCCAGCTGAGAGAGAGGGTAAGACTGAGTGTGGCACTGTAATGATTCCATATTTTGGTGTGTGTGTTCCTTTAAATGTTTAATTTGACAGCAGTACTGTAAGGAGAGTGATAGAGGGAGACAAGTGTATTTTGATTGGCTGATGACTGAAAGTGTGGGAGGAGATGTTCTGTGTGCAGTTCTGGGCACCACACCTTAAAAAGGATATTATAGCTTTGGAAAAAGTGCAGAAAAGGGCAACTCGAATGATAAAAGGGTTGGAACACTTTCCCTATGAGGAAAGGTTAAAGCGCTTAGGGCTCTTTAGCTTGGAGAAAAGACGACTGAGGGGTGACATGATCGAGGTTTATAAGATTATGCATGGGAAAGAGCAGGTAAAGAAAGAGGTACTTTTCTCCCTTTCTCACAATACAAGAACTCGTGGGCACTCCATGAAACTGCAGAGCGGTCAGGTTAGAACGGATAAAAGGAAGTACTTCTTCACCCAAAGAGTGATTAACACATGGAATTCACTGCCACAGGAAGTGGTGGGTGCTACAAGCATGGACAGCTTCAAAAGGGAATTAGATAAGCATATGGAGCAGAGGTCCATCAGTGGCTATTAGCCACAAGGTATAGCTAGGGGCTCTGGGGCAAGTGATGCTCTGTCTTCTTGGTGCTTGGGGGGGGGGTCAACAGTGGGAGGGCTTCTAATGTCCTGGCCCCACTGCTGGACCTCCTGATGGCACTGGTATTTCTGGCCACTGTGTGAACTGCCCTAAAAGTAGCAATCTGGAGACAGACATGTAATGACAATTGACAGATGAGAAAATGCTGACCTCACTATCCTATCTAATTGTCTTTGCTGCCTCCTGCAGGGTCTTCTTCTTTTCTCCCTTGTACACCAGACATTGCCTATTCCAACAGCTTTCAAGGCACGAGACATTCAGAGGTGGTTTGCCATTGCCTGGCCTTGCATCACAACCCTGGTATTCCTTGGAGGTCTCCCATTCAAATACTAGCCAGGGCTGACTCTGCTTCTGAGATCTGACGAGATTGGGCTTGCCTGGGCCACTCAGGTCAGGGGTACAGTATGTGTGGTGGAACAGGCCCACAGACGCTGTTCCACCCTGCCCTCCAAGGTTTTTCCAACATCCGGAGAGGCTTTTCTTTCACTTTGGTAACTCGCCACCACCACCTGACCTTTGTAGGAATGGCCTGCTGGGAGGGTCAGGAATCCCAGCTTCCCTTCCAGACTGAGCAAGGGATTCAAAAGAAATGAGTAAAACACAATTCCTCTGTCCCCTTCTCTATACATGCCCTAACAGATGTTAAAATATAGGACAGGCTCCTTAGCTTAGGAAGTTACAGATCTCTACAGAGTGACCATTACCTTGAAGTCTCCTTCAGCTTCTCAGGACAGCACATAGTTAAAATGGCTGCCTCCTCCAGTCCCCAGTTAAGAGTTTTGCGTGCTCTGATGGACTCTGCACCAAAGAGCCTTTCCTCCTTGCTTCCAGGAGTTTTATCACCTCTCTTTTCCCTACCCACTGACCAGGTCAGGCTAGATTAGCGAAGCTTTTCCTGAGGTCTCTAGAATTTTCCTTCCTGAAGTCTCTCTAGCATTTAATTCCTCCAACTCTCTGTTACCTGCTTGGAGGGGCGGGCTTGACCATCCTATTGTCTAGACCTATTAGCAATTGAATGAAGGTGGGCTAAGGTAAAGTCCAGAAAGCAATTGGACTGACTTCCTCCCCTTCCTGCCTGTTCTCTTCCCAGAGAGATTTTTTTTAAAGAAAAAAACAACTCAGAGTGAAGGTTTTGCTCATTTCAAACCTCCAAAGAAAAAATGCATTTCTTCACAGTATGTGATAGTATCCTTACAGGAAGGTGCTATAATTTATATGTCCAGCCTGATTCCTGATCTATAAGCTTTGGATGAAGACAGGGCTATTTTTGGGCAGGAACACACAGGAACGGAATTCCGGCTGCCTCCCGAGTTGGCCACGCCCAGCAGGAACTCATTAGCATAATAGGCCACACCCAACAGCAGGAACTCATTAGGATTGGCTACATTAGGGGTGTGTGGCCTAACATGCAAAGGAGTTAAAAAAGCCCTGGGTTTTGACAACAAACATGGTAAACAGAATAAGAAGGGAAAGGTGGGTGTGTCTAGATGACCACACTTCTGGTAACATGGTGGTGTGGCCTAATGGGCTAATGAGCGGTGCTGCCAGGGTGTGGCCTAATATGCTAATGAGTTCATGCTGTTGGGTGTGACCTATTATGCTAATGAGTTCCTGCTGGGCTTTTTCTACAAAAAGAGCCCTGGATGAAGAGATCTCAGATATTCGGTAATGAAGAGAAATGTGCTCTGCTTACGTATACAAGCACTTTCATTTTATTTCACTTGTTCCAAGACTTTGTTCTCACGCCGGAAGAAAGCTTCCTTCTAAGCCCTGACTCAGGGTAAGCCCTTTCTAAAGAAGCAAAACAATAGTTTTGTCATGGATCTTCTTTTGAAGTTTTAGCTTAAAGCTTTTCAGAGCCATTACTGGTATATTTCAGTAATGAGGGACAGAACTCCTTTTTGCCAAGTAAAAAATGGTGGTCTTTAGAAAACTAGATTCTGCATCAAATTCCACATAGATTTTACATTGTTGCAGAAAGCTCAAGACATAAAAGGAAACGTGGAAAAATGTGGAATGTAGTATTGAACAGAACGGGAAGCTTCGATGAAAACACTTAAATTTTCAATGATACGCACAGTATTAATTGGATTTATTTAAGTACATCTCTCTCTCTCTCTCTGTCTCATAAATATATTTTTAATGTGAAACAAACATTTCTGGGGCTATTACTACCAGTTTAGCCTACTTGGTTTTTCAAAACCTACATGAGGTTGCCAGGTCCCCCCTGGTGACTGGCGGGGGATGGAGGGGGAGTGTGACCAGATCCAGGCTGGGAAACTTCTGGAGATTTGCAGATTGAGCCTGGGGAGGACAAGGACTTCTGTGGGGTACAATGCCATAGAACAGGGGTGGCCAGACTTGCTTAACGTAAGAGCTACATACAGGGGTCGTTTCGTAGAAAAAGAGGTGCAGGAGCTCATTAGCACAACTCATTAGCATAACTTATTTGCATATGACACGCCCCCTGACATCACCAGATGTGTGTCAGAAGGCAACACCCACTGCTCAGGCTCCACTGGACTGTTTTGGATTGCTAGCTATTTAGGGGGGGGGGACGTGCAGATCTGTCCTCGCAGAGGAGGGAGAGCTTGTACCTGAATAAAACTTGATCTTAAAGGTGACACTGGACTGTTTTGGGCCGGGGGGGCCGGGGGGGGGTGCTCTGCAACTTACCTGGCTGCTTCTTGCTCTGACTGAGGGCTGCTGGGAGCAGGGGGCGGGGCTTGTTGCATGTGCCCGCCCCCTGGGCTCTTTACTGTTAGAGCTGTGCGCACCCGCAGGAAATGACCCCTGGCTACATAGAATAAATGTCAGATGTTTGAGAGCCGCAAGACATTAACAAATATTACACCACATGTTTTTATTGGAAAATAGGCAAATTTGCTTGTTATTAACATTAAATGCAAAAAACAAAAAACAAAAGGGGTTAAAAACAGATATTGATAATCATATTTATTTATTTGATTATATTTGTGTGTGGGGGGGTTTGAGAACGCGTTTAAAGTTGCTTTCTTTCTCTGCTGCTTCCCCCCCTCAAGCCTACTTAGGGAGGGGAAAACTGGCTGGGGAAGGGAAGACCGATTGGGGTGGCACGCCTCCCCTTCACTTCCCCAGCCGCCCTGTTGGGAGCCACACAATACCAGTGAAAGAGCCACATGTGGCTCCCAAGCCACAGTTTGGCCTAGAGTCCACCCTCCAAAGCATCCTTTTTCTCCAAGAAAACTGGTCTCTGTAGTCTGGAGATGAGCTGTGATTCCAGAGGATCCCCAGGCCCCACCTGGAGGCTGGCATCCCTAACAAAAACAGACTAAGCCATTCTATCAATGTTATTCCAGAGATACAATGGAATGGTGTATCAAAGCAAACAGCCATATTTGATCTGAGGATGCTGTTGCTTCTGGATTGTGAAGGCCTTTCTAGATGGTTAGGTTTCAGTGGAACAAGAGTTTGCGCAACAAAGCACTGGTGGCTGAAAAAGTGAGTATATTATGCAGGACCACTTAAGGAATTGCTTCTGTTTTAGTACACAGTGATTATGTTGGAAGCATTCTCAGACTGGCCAATTCATACATTCCAAAGTCCACATGCCCTCCACATGGACTTTCATTAGATGTATTCTGAGATCCCCCTTCCCTGGAAGTAAATCTCCACCCACTCATGGCCAATTTGGATCAGAACCTCAGTGCAAGAGAACAGGGAAACCTCTCTCTCTCTCTCTCTCTCTCTCTCTCTCTCTCTCTCTCTCTCACACACACACACACACACACACACACACACAAACACAGAGAGAGAGAGAGAGAGAGAGAGAGAGAGAGAGAGAGAGAGAGAGAGAGAGAGAGAGAGACCACACAAGCACCATTTCCCTAAACTGCAGTGAAAACGAGGAATCACGGGTTGCGATCATACACACTAAATTATCCACTTTCAATCCACCTTCAGTGCACTTTCCAACTGGATTTTACTGGTCGAATCTGCATTTGTATTTCCCACCGGTGTCCCAGCCTTCTGACTCTGTCTTCAAAAAAGCTGTCTACATTTGGTTTCGTTTTCACACCTCAACAGTGCTAGCATACAACTTGCATGTCTGCATATGTTTATCGCCCTCTTGTGGCGGCTCCACTGTCATTGCGCCTCCACACTGCTTTAAAAGAATCTTCTCCAAACAACGTTCAAACAAGCATAGAGAAAGAAGAAGAAGAAGAAGAAGAAGAAGAAGAAGAAGAAGAAGAAGAAGAAGAAGAAGAAGAAGAAGAAGAAGAGGAGGCGGAGGAGGAGGAGGAGGAGGAGGAGATTGGATTTATGCCCCGCCCTTCACTACCCAAAGGTGTCTTAGAGCAGCTTC
>NW_015159818.1:61037-61157 GCF_001447785.1 Gekko japonicus
CCAGCAGGTGCAAGTGGAGGAGTGGGGAATCAAACACGGCTCTCCCAGATTAGAGTCCGCACACGTAACCACTACACCAAACTGGCTCTCTACGTCACAGCAGCACGAAACTGATTTAAA
>NW_015159818.1:61333-61446 GCF_001447785.1 Gekko japonicus
AGGGGTGTGTGGCCTAACATGTAAAGGAGTTCCTGCTACAAAAAAAGGCCCTGGGTTTTGACAACAAACAAGGTAAACAGAATAAGAAGCAAAAGGTGGGTGTGGCTGGATGA
>NW_015159818.1:63964-70067 GCF_001447785.1 Gekko japonicus
GTGCGCATCACCAGGAAGTGACGTTATGACGCCGGGCACGCTGGGGGCGGGGCCACAACCATCCGAGGGGGAAACTCTATGTTTCCCCCTTGGATGGCCGTGGCCCTGCCCCCAGCGTGCCCGGCGTCATAACGTCTCTTCCTGGTGACGTGCATGCGGTGCGTGCGCACGCATAGGACACCAGACAGGAGTCCCCTGCTCCCGATGATTTTCGACTTGGCATCCCTATGGGAAATCCATGGAGATTTGGGGTTGTCATCTGGGGGAGGTAGTGGGAGGGGCCTCAGTGGAGTATAATGCCATAGAGTCCAGCCTCCAAAGCAGCCATTTTCTCCAGGCAACTGGTCTCTGTCGTCAATCAGATGTAATTCTAGGAGATCTCCAGGTCCCACCTGGAGGCTGGTAACCCTTGTAACAGATCTTGACACTGTCTGCTCTGATGTCCCAACACCTTCATCACATCATGTGGAGTTAGGGCTGGCAGGTTCCCCCCTGGCTACCAGAGGGGGATGGGGGGGGCAGGGTTGCCAGATCCAGGTTGGGAAACTCCTGGAGACATGGGGATGGAGCCTGGGGAGGGCGGAGACGTCAGTGGGGTACAGTGCCATGGACTCCACCCTCCAAAGCATCCATTTTCTCCCGGGGGAACTGATCTCTGTAGTCTGGAGATGAGCTGTAATTCCTGGGGATCCCCAGGCCCCACCTGGAGGCTGGCATCCCTACCTCTCAGTTCTATCTCTCCCTTGAACCCCGTCCGTTTTGAAGGGAGTCCAACGGCACATTCCTAAGCAGTGTTGCACCTTCCTTGCTAAAGTCCCCCAAAAGCAACAGAACAAGCGAAAAGGGTCCTTCGTTATCCATTAAATCAAATCACGGCTAAAATATCTGTATTCGGGGCTATTTTGGGGCAGGAACGTACAGGAACGGAGTTCCGGCTGGCTCCCGAGTTGGCCACGCCCAGCAGGAACCTCATTAGCATAATAGACCACACCCAACAGCAGGAACTCATTAGGACTGGCTACATTAGGGGTGTGTGGCCTAACATGCAAAGGAGTTCCTGCTACAAAAAAAGGCCCTGGGTTTTGACAACAAACAAGGTAAACAGAACAAGAAGCAAAAGGTGGGTGTGGCTGGGTGACCACACTTCTGGTAACACGGGGGTTACCAGAATGTGCTAATGAGCTGTGCTGTCAGGGTGTGGCCTAATATGCTAATTAGTTCCTGCTGGGCTTTTTCTACAAGAAAAGCCCTGTCTGTATTATTCGATGGTCCTTCTCAGTGGCTCCCACAAGGAGCAAAGATGGATCACAGAGATCCATTCAGATAGCATATCCAGCTGGAGGATTACAAAGTTGGTCAGAGTGCAACCCTGAGCAAGTACATTCCGAAGTAAATCCTACTGAGTTCAATGGGACTTGTACCGCTTGGCTGCAATCCTATGCATATTTAACTAGGGGGTAAGAATGTTTAACACTGCTGCCAAGCCATGCGATCCTAAACAGAGTTCCACCCTTCTAAGCCCATTGACTTCAGGGAACGTACAAGGGTGTAACTCTGTTTAGGACTGCGCTGTCAGGCGTCCTTCATCTGGAGGATTTCCTGAGGTTTGGAATGGATGCCAAACTGCAGCATTCAAGCTTGCTTATGGCATTTTCCACTTTTTTTTGGTCTTTCTGTGGTTTCCTCGTCATTCTTCCATGCTTTCTCAAACCGCCTTTCATCCGAGTTTGAGAAAATACAGAACCACGATGAAGGAATGATGGAAAAGCAAACAAACAGACAATTGAGGACGAGGCTGAAGTTGTTTCCTTATTCCCAGTTCCTTATTCATTCAGGAGAGTTGTTGAAGAAGCCTGGAGTAAAATATCCCTGCAGAGTGGCCCCCAGATCACATTAAAACCTCTGCATCAGCGACATAGCCTTTTAGGCTGACACTGTTCATTCTCCCCTGTAAAGGCAGTTTCCCCATTGCAGAACTGGTTCCAGTTTTTTGGAGGCCCTGGAGGGATAGTTCCCAGGACTCCCACCGCCAAGCACTTATGCCCTTCCACCCACCTAGGTTTGCCAGCTCCGGGTCGGGAAATATCTGGAGATTTGCGGGGTGGAGCCTGAAGAGGGTGGAGTCTGGGGAGGGGAGGGATTTCAATGTGGTATAATGCCATTGTAACGATTCCTTGTTTCTCTGTGTGTGTGTCTCTTTAAAAGTTTGGTTGCATGGCTGTGGTAGATAGACTAGAGTGGTTGAAAGAGGCAAGTGTGGTATGATTGGTGGTTGACAGAGAAGGGGAGGGGCTTTGGAAGTGAATCTGGTTGGATGAGTATGTGAGTCAGTCAGTAGTTTCAGTTAGATGTTGACAGTTGATGTGTTCAGTTAGTTCTGTGTTGAAGCAGTTAGAGAAGGACAGCTGCGGTTGTTCAGTGGGAAAGAGAGTTGAAAGCTGAATGTATAGGAAAAAATAAAGTAAAGTTTAAGTGAAGTAAAGTTAAAGGAAAGTCTGAGTGTCATAACAAACTGGAGGAAACAGTGAACATATATGGCATTGAGATAAACGTTACAAAGTTACATGAAAAGATCCCTGTCAGTGAGGGAAAAGATTGAGTGTGATACCAAAGCAATTGTACATCATTTACACATTACTAGTTACATTGTATCACCCCCTTATTTAGTATTTATTTCAATAAATCCTCTTTTAGCAAAGTTTATACCAGCTCTGAATGACATACTTCCCAGGACCACATAGTTCCTCATGAGCCTTGAACTTGGTCTACCAAACTAGTAAGCAAAAGTAAAAGCATAAAGGTTTGGAAATCCTTAAAATTTCCTGGTGGCAGCAGATTCTACCCAGTAAAGAAAAACAAAGTGAACTTTTTAAAGTGAAACTAGTCCTCCCCAATAAGGAGGACGTCACAGCCACCTTTATGCCGTTTCCTCCAGGCGAACTGATCTCTGTTGCCTGGAGATCAGTTGTAATACTGGGAGATCTCCAGCCACCACCAGGAGGTTGGCAACCCTGCACTCACCTGCGCCTCTCCCACCTGCCCTGTCTCCTTCCCCTGCCTGCTCACAAGCCCTCCCACCACCCCTTCTCCCAGCTGCCTGCAGACCTTTCCCCAGAGGCACTGGCAGGGCATGCAGCAGGGAGCGGGGGTGCTGCAGCGCTAGCCAGGGAGTGGGCAGGGGGTGCCGGCAGTGGTGGGCCCTGTCAGAAACCCTGGGCCCCCGGCAGCTATCCAGCCTGAGGGTATGCTAATGCCAGCCCTGAAAAAGAGGATCGACATTCATCATTTAAATAAATGTTTTTTAAAAAAATAAGATATTTGTAGATAAGATTTGCAGATATATGTGTAAAGGTAAAGGTTCCCTTGCTCAAAAGCCAGTCGAATCCGACTCTAGGGTTGCGGTGCTCATCTCCGTTTCAAAGCCAAAGAGCCAGCGCTGTCCGAAGACGTTTCCGTGGTCATGTGGCCGGCATGACTAAACACCAAACGATGTTACCTTCCCACCGAAGTGGTACCTATTTATCTACTTGCAATTTCTTGCTTTCGAACTGCTAGGTTGGCAGGAGCTGGAACTAGAGACGGGAGCTCACTCCGTCTTGCGGAAACCCGGTCTCTAACTGCTGAACTACTGGCCTTCCACAGCCTGCAGTTCAGCATCTTAACCACTTGAGCCACCTAAAAATCTTTCCAGGTAGCTTCAGACTACTCCAGAGCTCTTCTGACTGCAGGTGAAGGAACAGGTAGTTCTGTGGTCCTCTCCACAAAAAAAGAAAATCTCCATTTATAGAAGAAGGCTAAGCTATCCTGATATCTAGCTTGTTTATTTAGTTTCTTCATTTATACCTTCCTCAAGCAGCTCAAATAATTCTCCTCACCTCCAAGTTCATCTTCACAACCTGAGAACACTCTCGCTGTCTGTGAGAGAGGTTAAGCCGAGAGTGCATGACGGGCCCCCAGGTCCCCCAGCAACCTTCCACAGCAGAGCGAGGATTCGAACCTGACTCTTTCCAAAACCTAGACCGACCCTCTGACCATTACCCCCCACTACATGCAAGGAACTTATGTACGCAGTCGGGTGAACTGGCATTAATCCTCTGCTCAGTCCAGATGCCGGTTTACCATGCCCGAGAAAATGAGGCCACGGAGATGAGCAACGCCGCCGTAGACTTTGCAGGGGAGTGGCACTGCAATCAGATTGGGAGTCTGTTTTTGGAAATGGAAATGCGGGAAATTATAAGGGTCCATTCTTCCGCTGATTAGTGTAAATTCTCTGAGCGGCAGGTGATTGTCAGGAGAGATAGTGGAAGGGCAACGTGGCCTGCTGACTGTTTGCAGAAAATGTAAACAGTAGAATAGGCTGCACAGAAACACGAACATTAACTAAAAAAATGAGAGGTATATTTTTGCAGCTGAATACCCTACTTAGCAGGTCAAAGAAAGAGGCTGTTACGGGATGGGGAGACCAGGGGGGTGGGGGGAGCTGCTGGCAGACAGATTACATTCCGAGCTCCTACCTCAAAGCACTGTTCTCAATGAGAATCGTGATGCAGACAATCCAATCAGGTAATCACAAAACGCATCCTGTTTGCTAGCAAACACAGCTGAAGGCCATTCCGTTAAAAAACGCAATCCCAAATCAGCCAGCAAATCCAAACACAAGATTGCAGATGGGAAACCTGGGCTATTGTTATGGTAAAAGGTTAACCCTGTGTTTGTTCAGCAGAGCTATGCTGTAGATGTCCTCCAGGAAAACAAATGCTGAGATTTCCCTGGCTGGAAGGTAGCAAAAGGGTCAAAGCAATTAACAGATAAAAAGGTACAATCCAGTTCAGTTTGGTCCTTTCCGCACTGGACCTTAAACCCCAGACTTACATTCTACACTATACTCGAGTTCACCCCTGTAATTATCTCGGGGTCAGGGGTCATTTCCTGCAGGAGCGCACAGGAGCGGAGCTCTGGCAGTAAAGAGCCCAGGGGGCGGGCACATGGAAAAAGCCCCACCCCCTGCTCCCAGCAGCCCTCAGTCAGAGCAAGAAGCAGCCAGGTAAGCTGCAGAGCCCCCCCGGCCCCCCGGCCCAAAACAATCCAGTGGCACCTTTAAGACCAAGTTTTATTCAGGTACAAGCTCTCCCTCCTCTGCACGTCCCCTCCCCCAATAGCTAGCAATCCAAAACAGTCCAGTGGAGCCTGAGTGGTGGGTGTTGCCTTCTGACACACTTCCGGTGATGTCAGGGGGTGTGGCATATGCAAATATGTTATGCTAATGAGTTATGCTAATGAGCTCCTAATTATCTCGGGGTATTTTTTTGTTTCCACATTACATTGAGGTCACACCGGTTTCACCCCACACTTGTCCTGGGATAAATGGATGCTGGTATATCCGGGGATGAATGCAAGGTATTGTGTCGCGAGTGGAACTCTGATAAAACCAGGGATGAGCTCCAAGTGTGGAAAGGACCTTTGTACCACAGGGGGGACATAAACTGACCTCTCTCTAGGGTGCTTTCACACATGCTAAATAATGTAGTTTCAGTCCACTTCAGCCACCGTTTGCAAGAAGATTTTGCCATTTCACACAGTAAAATCCAGTTGCAAAGTGCATTGAAAGTACGTTATTTGGTGTGTGTGAATATCTCTCTCTCTCTCTCTCTCTCTCTCTCTCTCTTTCTCTCCTACACACACACACACACACCAACTTCAGCCACCGTTTGCAAGAAGATTTTGCCATTTCACACAGTAAAATCCAGTTGCAAAGTGCATTGAAAGTACGTTATTTGGTGTGTGTGAATATCTCTCTCTCTCTCTCTCTCTCTCTCTCTCTAGTGCGGTTGCCATAAATCAGCAGGTACTTGATGGCGCTTTCCACCACCACCAGATTCAACATGACCACTACAGACAAATCTTTCTTCTTCTGCCCTACTGCCATCTTAAGTCAGACAGGTCGTGCATGTCAAGTGAAGTTCTAGTCATTTTTACATCTTGCACTTGCAGCATGTGATACTGTGTCACGGGAGGGTGCCTGACAGGCCAACCGTGGAGAAAGGAGTCTGCAGGGAAACCACTGCAACACCCAGAGGGAAACTCACTCATTGGTGAGATGGGA
>NW_015159818.1:71149-73511 GCF_001447785.1 Gekko japonicus
GATAGCACAGCTCATTAGCATATTAGGCCACACTCCATACCTTCCCTTGGCTTGCCCGGGCACCCTGCGACTGCGGGGCGTCCAGGCAAGCTGGCCCTTGGTCAGGCCAGGGAAGGCACGGGGAGGCATTTGAATGCCTCCCCGATCCTTCCACAGCCCCCCCTGACCCGCCCGCCTCGGAGTCGCCGGGGGGTCACTCTCCAGGCCTTCCCTCTGTAGCCATGCATGCAGAGGTTTTGGCTGTAGTGGGCGTGGCCAACTTTGAAGCCAGCGGGAACTCCGTTCCTGTGCGTTCCTGCCCCAGAATAGCCCTGGGCGGACCAAGGCTGGTCAGGCATCTCAGGTGCGAAGAGGAGTCCTGCCCTCTGTGAGGATCAAGCAAGGCTATCACAGAAGAGGGCAATCTCAACCCGTGAGTGGAGCTGGTAGACAAAAAAAAAGGCATGCCATGGGGCAGAAAGGAGGGAATAGCCCTGGGCGGACCAAGGCTGGTCAGGCATCTCAGGTGCGAAGAGGAGTCCTGCCCTCTGTGAGGATCAAGCAAGGCTATCACAGAAGAGGGCAATCTCAACCCGTGAGTGGAGCTGGTAGACAAAAAAAAAGGCATGCCATGGGGCAGAAAGGGAGGTGATGGAAGGAAAGCCAAGCAGGCTGTTACGTGTGGGCTGAATGAGTCTCTCTGTAACTGGAGTGGTTTGTGAATTAAAAAGTGTTGATGCGGTACCACTGTGGTACCTGATGGTTTCTGTCTGGCTATTGCAGCCAAGAACAAAGATGAGAACATGGACGGTTGTCCACCTCCCAGCCCTTTACGGCCCTCTCTGTTTACACAGGGTACAAAGTATTTTACTTTCCCTGATGGCTGGGGAGGAGAGAAGAGGAAGGTACCAGTCATCCAGAGGCAGTATCTTAAATATTATCTTGCTGTTTCTTCCTTAAATTTTGTTGTTGCAAATTTAAGAATTCTTGGGAGGTGCTCTGTGCCCTTGAATGCAGAAAGCTGGAAGATCTTTTTAAAAAATCACCATTGCACATTCAAATCAAACATGTGTAGCCAGCCCAACAGGGAATTTTGAACAGGAAAGCAATAAGAATATAAGAAGGGCCCTGCTGGATCAGACCAGCAGTCCACCTAGTCCAGCATCCTGTCTCACACAGTGGCCAGCCAGTTCCTCTGGACAGCCAACAGCAGGGCACAGAGGCTACGGCCTTCCCTTGATATCGCCTCCTGGCTCTGGGATTCAGAGGTTGATTGCCTCTGAACACGGACGTTTCCTTTAGTCACCATAGTTAGTAGCCACTGATAGACCTATTCTCTATGAATCTATCTAATCCCCCTTTACGGCTGTCTATGCCTTTGGCCATGGAGCTGCGGTGGCTCAAGTGGTTAAGACGCTGCACTGCAGGCTGTGGAAGGTCAGTAGTTCAGCAGTTCAAGACCCGGGTGCCGCATGGCGGAGTGAGCTCCCGTCTCTAGTTCCAGCTCCTGCCAACCTAGCAGTTCGAAAGCAAGAAACTGTAAGTAGATAAATAGGTACCACTTCGGTGGGAAGGTAACAGCGTTCCGTGCGCCTTGGTGTTTAGTCATGCCGGCCACATGACCACGGAAACATCTTCGGACAGCGCTGGCTCTTCAGCTTTGAAACGGAGATGAGCAACGCAACCCTAGAGTCGGACTCGACTGGCTTTCGAGCAAGGGAACCTTTACCTTTATGCCTTTGGCCATCATCACTACATCGTCTGGCAGAGAATTCCACATTTTGATCACTCTCTGCGTAAAGAAGTATATCCTTATTTCCTTTTGTCCATCCTGAATCTGCAGTGCATTAGCTTCATTGGATGTCCTCAAGTTCTAGTATTTGGGGAGAGAGGGGGGGAAAAATCTCTTTGTCAACTCTCTTCACAGTAATTTGGATGCAAAGGTCGCAGCTAGTGATACCGCCAAAGGCTGTAATTACCCAGCTTCCACAGGCCTCCCTGTGCTACTGATAGTCTTAAGTGTCATTTCTCCAAGCAGATCTTCTCCAGCCTGCAATGTAAAATGACGATCCGTGCAAGGAGGATGAATGTGCAGACTGCCTAGACGCTTTTGAGCTACCTGCACGGCGTTAATTGTCACGAAATGGAAGATGTGTGCACTTAAATACACATCACAACTGGAAAAAAAAGTGACAGCTCTTGTGAGATTATGGTCAGTGTTTTTGGGATTGCTCAGCAACCCCATAGAGGAAGCTTCTTTTTTTTAAAAAAAACCCCAATCAACTAAGGAGCAGGGGGAGGAAAAAGAAAAAGCAGAGGCAGAGAAATGGCAATAGAATAAGCAGCAGTAGTGGCAGGACTGGGAAGAGGGGAGGAGGAAGAG
>NW_015159818.1:73554-89763 GCF_001447785.1 Gekko japonicus
GGAAGGAAGAAGGCAGCAGGAACAGTGGGGGAGGAAACAGGCTCACAGCTACCGTGGGGCATTTCGGGGCCATGCCCCCCGAGTCATCAGCCACGCCCCACCAATCACGCCCCTTTCCCCACTGCGCTTGATCTCAGCCACGACCAAGAGAAGGGACAGCGAACATACGATGGGGGCAGGCAGACCTCTCTGGCATCATGTGACCCGTGCAGGGCCGGCTCCAGGTTTCTTTGTACACTAGGTGAGGCTACCTTCTGGCACCACCCCGTGACCCACCAATTATGGGGTTGCCAACCTCCAGGCAGAGCCTGGTGAGAAGGAAGACTTTCCTCCGTGCACACTCTGCACTCCCCTCGGTCACCGTGGTTAGTAGCCATTGATAGACTTATCCTCCATTAATTGCTCTGATCCTGATTTAAAGCTGTTTATTCCTGCGGCCGTCACTACACCTTTGGCAATGAATTCCACATTTGAATCACTCTCTGTGTAAAGCAGTATTTCCTTTGGTCCATCCTGAACCTACTGCCCGTCATTGGAACCCCTTGGGAGAAAAAGTTCTCTTTGTCCACTCTCTCCACCCCATGCATAATTTTATAGACCTCTATCATGTCCACCCTCAGTCATCAGATAGACCTGATGATGTGCAATACCTGATAGTGGTGCACTCATGCGCCTCATAATTTAACTTAGGAAAGCAACATAGGGGAAAGGGTTAATTCCTCCCACATCCCTGAGAGTACAATCTACATATCAAAAGGCAGAAGAGTAAACACAGGAAGAAAACAGGGATTATTGTCTCTCTGGCTATCTGACCCTCTTGCCAGGAAGTCTGGAGGGTGAGGCAGGGGACAGTGCCCAGTCCTTCACTTCCAACAGTCTTGAGGCCCCTTGGCATTCCAGGAGATCTCCCTGGGGGTTGGTAACAATGGTGAAGACAGCAGGGCAGAGATTCTTCCCTTCTCCCCCCCCCACTTGTTGAGAGGCTCCCCTGTAGGAGTTAGGTGCTGCGCTCCCCCTTGGCTCGGTCTGGCACTGGACTCCCTCCCTTCCCCCCCTACAAGGCGCCCCGCAGTTCCTTCCTCCCCGGCCCAATTTCTAAGTGCGGGGGGGGGGCACGCGGGGAAGCGAATCTGGCTCTGGGCCCGCAAGCATCCAGGATGAGTCCAAGTGCCGCTTCGCCAATGGGACTCGAGGGGAGGTACACTGACGGTCTACCAGCTGATGAACGACAGGCAGGAGTGCCTGCGCTTTGACAGCTGCCACAGGCTGTTCGAGGACATCTTGCCGCTCTTCTGGACGTCGACGCCTTCAAACGGGACCCAACCAGGACCCGTGCGGGAAGGAGGGCAGAGCCCGGCAGGGCAGCAGCGGGCGCGGGCGCTTGTGAGCAGGGCTTTTGGCGGGTGTGGGACTGGGCACTGTCCCCTAGGCTGATGAAAAAATCCTGGCTACGGGCCTGGGAGGAAATGATTAAAGGAAGATGTGGGGACGGGCAAGAGGAGAGAGGAAGTGGAGGCCAGCTAAGGTCATTTCTTCTCCTCCATGATCCTCATGACCTGACCTGGGCGGCCCAAGCTATTCTGGTCTCATCAGATGTCAGAAGACAAGCAGGGTCAACCCTGACTAGTATTTGAATGGGAGACCTCCAAAGAATACCAGGGTCCTGATGCAGAAGGATGGCAATGGCAAGCCACCTCTGAATGTCTCTTGCCTCAAAAACCAACAGGGGCCCCGGTCACACGGGCCAGATAACCCGGGGGGGGGGGGGGGTTGCCCCAGAGCAAAATAAAGCGTGGTAGCCCAATCACACGGTCCCCCGAGGCTTCGCGCTTAGGTTGTTAGCTGGCGATCACACGGCGATGCTGGAGTGTGGCAAAGAAGCGGCGAGGCAAGTGTTCCGCATTTGTGTGCATGTGCAGTTCTGCGCAGCAGCACTGCTTTCAGTTACATGTTTGTGCGCATGCGCTTACGAAAAACATCCGGTTTGCAACAGGACGTGGACGAGCACTGGATGCCATGGGATACTAGCGCTCCTGCGATCAGACGCCCACCCCTGCCTCGTGTTTTCTGGATACTAGTGCACTTTTCACGGTACTTTTTTACTGTGCGTCTTCGGCAGGACGCCACGGATTGGCCACAGGTGGGCTACGCTTCCCAGATGTTGCGGTGTGATCGCACACTGAAAATCCACATGACATTCGTGCCTTTAGCGTGGCAAATCCTCCGTGTGAACGGGGCCGGGGTTTCCATAAGTGAGCTGTGACCTGACAGCAAATAAAAAGAGTCCTCATCACACACACACCCCCGTGTTCTCGGGTGACTCTTTCTGGTGCCTATCCAGACCTAAATCTGTCTCTTGTTCCTGTATGGGTATTTCTAGGATGGTCACCTGCAATGAAGAACGCAGTTCCCGGAATGTGATAGGAAAAGGAAACTTGGTTACAGTAACCATGACTGAATATCCGTCAATTTGATCAGCCAGAAGAGAACTCTCAGAAAAAGAGCTTTCAGATCTTAGCTGATGAGACTTGACCCATCATTAGTTGGAGCCTTTTCTGCTGCAGACTCCATAAAATTATATCTGTGGAGGCTGAACGGTGAAATGAGCACATTTTACCTTACAGCCTGTCTTATTGCAATGGAAATGAACATGGCTGCCACCGTAGCTGTCAAATGCCCGCTTGTATTTCTCAGAATTGTTTCCCCTCCATGTATTTGCTCAAGAAACAGGAATAACAAGTTTTATTGATTCAGTGCTTTTCCTTTCAAGTCCAGGATATTTGTAGTGAGACAACAGCAATGTCATCTCATGTGGGATTGCTGGCGTTTGGGGAAGACTTTTAATAGCTGCAGTTATCGACCAACGTTCTATAGCAGATGCAGGTTTTCTCATTGACATATAATGCTGGAAACGGTAGCAGTTGTTGAATTTCTGCCTGCAACATGAATGCCAATCCTTTCCAGCAAGATGAACGTTAGGGGTCATTTTCCTCCTACATGCCCCCAAGCATCTTCTTGGCTCTTTGTGTCATACATGTAGCTTGAGAAAAAGACAACACTGCCAGTCAACTGCTGCCTCTAATAGGATTTTTTTTACTTTTGCTTAGAATTGCCAGCTTTCATAGCAGATAGACTGTTTAACAGCACTGAGGTTCCAGGAGAAACCGACTACATATTAGATCGCCGCTAACAAAGATCCGGAGGGAGAAACCGACTACATATTTGAACATTTTCTGATACAGTGTGGCCTCGTCACAGACAAGCAGATCCAGAAAGTTGTGTCTTACTACATTTTAAACACTGTGCTTTACTGCAGCACATTTCATGTCAGTACAGTGGACCTGAAGGAGCTTCATAGTAGAGTTGAAGCACAGCTCAAGGGATCAGAAACAAGCTAGGCCCAAGAAGATAGCTGACAGTTTAAAAGTGTTTTGTTGTTTGATTATACCAGTCAAGTTTTGCCTTGGACATTCCCTTGTGAAACACAGAAGGGTGTGTTCAGATGGGGCATTTACAACGGTATAGGTGCCAGTTGGAATCGGTGTACTTACCGGCGTTCACACGTAGAACATCTGCCTTCCTAACCTTTGCAAAGAGCTTTAAACCGTTGTATTCTGCCACTAGGTCCCCAAGTGGTGGTATCCTGAGTGCAACGGTTGTAACCTCTTTAACCCCCGTCTGATTGCTCTCCACCGTTGTAGAGCTACTTCTGTTCGGAAGCCCAAGGCTTCCGATTTTCGCCCACCATTTTTTTTTGTTAGGTCGGCAATATGCACTTGGGCGAAGTTTCGCCCCACCGTTTGTTTAAAAAAAAGAAAAGAAAAGGTCCTTAGTTTAAGGTTTTAGAGGAGTCCGGGACCTCAGGGAGGCCAGTTTGCTCTTTAAACTTTAAAGGTAAGTCCTCTCTTCAGGGCATGCTTTTCTGGACGGGGTGTTTTGCGCATGCGCGAAGATCGCCATTCTGTGGATGGCTGCCTATGCGCATGTGCAAACTGAGTTAAAAAAACAAACAAACCGCTGACGCCTGCTGTGTGTGAATGGGCATACAGTGATGGGCTCCGCAGACAGGAGGTAAGTGGAACCGGTGCAGTTTATGCTGGCTGAAACGCCCCGTCTGAACGCACCCAGAAGTATACCAAATGGTTTCTGCTATTCCCATAACACAATAGACAATGCCAACTAAGGTGCCAGACCCCCTGGTGGAGGCAGGGGCCCCCTGCTGCCAGACCCCACCAGACCGCTGCCGATAGGGGGGGAACTTAAACCAAAAGAGAGAGAGATCCAGCGGACGTGCAGTGACACGTCTACATCTCTGCCCACATGGCTGGAAGTGATGTCATCACATCGGGGACACTGGGGCAGCGCTCTGGTATTTGGGCAAAAACTCTATGGTAGAAGCCAAATTTACCATAGAGGTTTTTTTGCCCTAATACCAGAGCATCGCCCCGATGTCCCCGATGTGGTGATGTCACTTCCGAATCACATGGGCAATGGCACAGGCACCCCATGTCATTTGAGCCTCCCTCCTGCTCCCGGTAAGTCCCTTCCAATCCCCCCGCCAGTTGCCAGGAGGGATCTGGCAACCCTAACGACAACCATCAAGATCTCTGTTCAAGACTTTTTACAGTTTGCAAGTTTAGAAATATTAATTATTTCCCTTTTTGTTTGCTGGTTGCTTCCTCGTGGGGGCTTGAAAATGGGCCACTGTTACAACAGCAGCAAGCTGGGTAGGAACAATGCTCTTCTTTTTAATTTTTTTTAAATTAAATTTTTAAAAAACAGTTAAAAATAAGAAAGCAAGTCCTGATGTTTATGAAGAGCAAACAGGGAAGTGTCGATTTTATGTGCTGCTGACGCTTCTAAGAGGGGCATCCATTTCTTTTTGAGATTGTCAGGAACGGGTTGATTCTCAGATCGAAGGATACTAGTGGATACTTTGTCCTGTAAAAAAAAGTCCCACAGTTTCAGGTACCAGTCGCTCAATTGCAGCGTCTTCTTAGATTTCCATGCAATGACATTCCTAGCAGCTGCAAGACATAGTTCTATTAGCTCTTTCATAAGCCCATTGGGGGCAGGATGACTCCAATGGTTCAAGAGGAACAAAGAGGGTTGCAGTTGGAGGGCGCAACCTGTGATTAGAAATATTTGGGCCTTGACTTCTCTCCAGAAGGCCTGGACCTTGGAACACTCCCACCAGCAATGAATATAGGTGCCACGGCCCCCACAGTTTTCCCAACATCTGTCAGAAATCACAGGGTTAATGCCATGCAGCTGACGCGGAGTCAAGTACCATCGAAATAGAAGTTTATAAGTTGACATTTGAATATTGGTGGAACGGGAGCGACAAAGAGGAGAGGACCAGATCGCAGTCCACTGTTCGGAGGTAAACGCCTGCCCTATATCTCTATGCCATTTTGCTTGATATCCAGCTTGATCTTCTTTAAGTTGAGAATTGAGAAGACAGTAAACTTTTGACACCAGTCCCCTGTTAGGTAAAAACTGAGCCACCATAAGGTTTTCAAATGGGCGTAAAGTCGTATCTGGCGGAGGGGTATGCGAGTCATGACACACTAAGTGCTTAACTTGTTCGTATTCAAGCCAGGATACCCATCCCTGTAGCTTGTGTTCTATTTCTTGTTGAGGGAACAATGCTCTCATTGCTGATACTGTCACATCTGTGCTAAAGCTCAGGGGCAATGATGATGCGGGGCTCCCCGTGGCCTGGAAACCTGCCCTTTCCATCCCTTCCCAGATAAGCCTTGCTGTATTGCTCCAATGTGGCTCAAACGGGAAAGGGGAAAGGCATTTCAAGGGTTGAAAGGAAGGGGAAGAAATGCAGATCTTAGCTCCACTCTCCCTCGGATTGCCAGGTCACCTCGCCGTGCTGGCGGGGGGATTTGGGGAGTGTTCCGGGACATCCTCGGCGAGATGACGGCACCTGGAAGTGACATCGTTGTGTGAGTGACGTCACATGGCAATACTCTGGTTTCAGGGCGAAACTCTGTGGTTTTAGGCCAAATTTACCGTAGAGTTTTGCCTTCAAACCAGAGTGTCCCACACGACATCCCCGATGTGATGACATCACTTCCAGGCAAGGTCTTTGTGTTGGGGACTTGACTGCTTGGGGGCGGGGTTTTGCCCACTGGCCAGAAACCGAAAACCCCCTGGGACCTGGTGACTGGTAACCCTAATTCTCCCTGTAGTGTCTGCCACCTAGGGTTGCCAAGACCCAGGTGGCACCTAGAGATCTCCAGGAATTACAACTGATCTGCAGATGACAAAGATCAGACTACAGATCTCCAGACTATGGAGGTCACTTCCCCTGGAGAGGGTGGCTCTTTTGGAGGTGATCTTTATGTCACTGTACCCTGCTGAGGCTGCCAACAAATGTCCGCATGGTCAAAGCAATGGTATTCCCATTTGTCATGTATGGCTGCGAGAGTTGGACTAGAAGGAAAGCCGAGTGCCGAAGAATAGATTCTTTTGAACTATGGTGCTGGAGAAGACTCTTGAGAGTCCCTTGGACTGCGAGGAGATCAAATCAGTCAATCCTAAAAGAAATCAACCCTGACTGTTCCCTGGAAGGCCAGATACTGAAGCTGAAGTCCAAACACTTTGGCCACCAAATGAGAAGGGAGCACTCACTGGAGAAGACCCAGATGCTGGGAAAGACTGAAGGTCAAAGAGGTGGGGACAGCAAAGGATGACATGGTTAGACAGTGTCATCGAGGCAACAAACATGAAACTGAGCAAACTTCAGAGGATGGCGGAAGACCGGAAGGCCTGACGTGATCTGGTCCATGGGGTCGCGAAGAGTCGGACTCGACTGTGCGACTGAACAACAACAACAACAACACCCTGCTGAGGTCCCTCCTCTCCCCAAACCCCACCTTCTTCAGGCTGTACCCTCAAATCTCCTGGAATTTCCCAACCCAGAGCTGGCAACGCTACACTCCACAGTTCCATCTTAGGAATGTAACTGGGGGGGGGGGGCTGACCTTTTTAATGGGTAAGCCCCAGGAAGCACAATGGGTCGGATCAAAACTAAATTCTCCGTCAGTGAAAAGTTTCTTTCCTCTCCAACTGTGGAGCCGTGATCTCCACAAAATGCTGCTCCTAGAAGATAGGGGATCCCGAGGAACTACCTGAGAGGGGTCTACAGTGGGAAGGAGGGGGGCTGGAGAGAGTTGCCAAGTCTGGATCCAACTCAATGAGCACAGTGGTTGTGGCCAGCTAATTTGCCTAAGAAATGTCTCCCAATGGAATCAGCCGTTACAATTATATGAAGGCCCTGCTCCCCCACCCCGGATATTCTTATTCTTGCTGG
Organism: Gekko japonicus; assembly: GCF_001447785.1. NCBI lineage: Eukaryota > Metazoa > Chordata > Lepidosauria > Squamata > Gekkonidae > Gekko > Gekko japonicus. The sequence goes on from NW_015159818.1 coordinate 80,882, forward strand.
GATTCGTCTGTAAAGCTTCAAGGGTTTTCTATGCTTACATGCAGGGGTCATTTTGTAGAAAAAGAGGTGCAGGAGCTCATTAGCATAACTCATTAGCATAACTTATTTGCATATGTCACACCCCCTGGCATCACCAGAAGTGTGTCAGAAGGCAACACCCACTGCTCAGGCTCCACTGGACTGTTTTGGATTGCTAGCTATTGGGGGGGGGGAGGAACGTGCAGATCTGTCCTCGCAGAGGAGGGAGAGCTTGTACCTGAATAAAACTTGGTCTTAAAGGTGCCACTGGACTGTTTTGGACTGGGGGGCCGGGAGGGGTTGGACGCGGGGGGGGGGGCGGGGCGGGGGAGCTCTGCAGCTTACCTGGCTGCTTCTTGCTCTGACTGAGGGCTGCTGGGAGCAGGGGGTGGGGCTTGTTGCATGTGCCCGCCCCCTGGGCTCTTTACTGCCGGAGCTCCGCTCCTGTGCACTCCTGCAGGAAATGACCCCTGCTTACATGTATTCCAGGGCGGACCTTTGTCTTTGTAAAGGAAGAACTCCAATAAACTCCACCTCAAATTAAACCCTCAGTTTAACAGGAAAGGCCTGTAAAACAAAGCTCACCGCAAAATGCTTGGCAACTTTCCGTATCTCACACCGGCCCATAACCAACCACCGCCCTCATTTTTCATTTCCAATTTTTTGCTGTCTTGCCAACTTTCTTTACAGCTATTCACAGTGCCAGCATCTCATATGAAACGTCTCGCACGCTGTTTAATGTAGCGTTTCTTCTCTGAAATGCTCCCTAGAGTGTTCTGTTTAGCTGTTTCGTACATGGACCGATACTTACTCTGTAGTAAGTACGCAGCCAGCATTAATATTGTGCCCAGCATAAAGCAGCTTGGTGTGCTGTTGCCAGAAGCCCATTGATCACTGATTATACTTGTCACTGCAAAGAAAGCCTTTTAATAAGCTCAAAACCTGTTCTGGTAGTTGTTCTCAAAAAGTCTCTGGTGGAATAATTAGGCTTCTCAGAAACTATGGTGGCGGGGGGGGGCGGGAATCATGCAGTCAAGGTGTTCTATCTTAGACACTTAATCAAAACAGTTCCTCAGTCTTTCTTATTAGGCTACAATGGCCTGTCAAGGTTGCAAAACAGCATTCGAAGAGCTATTTTTAACTTTAGGAATTGTTGTTATGGAACTGCTCAGAGCATACCAGCAGAGAACACCCTGATCCTATTAGCCAGCTTGCATGGCTGTACCAAAAACGACTGTTTGCGCCACGAAAGCTAAAACTTCGGGTTCCAGGGTCTGACTGGAAAACATGACACAAGGTTTCTGGAGCCAGACTGCCGGCGCTTAATATCAAAAGGGTTGCAGAGCAACTTTTAAAGTGACTCCTGGGGGGAAATGCCAACATGAGCTGGGAAGCCTCAGGTTTGGGAGAAGCTACCCCTAAGGGTTGATGAGGTAAATATTGAAGGTTGTTATCATCGGAGCAGACTAGTACCTGGCAATGAGGAGCCCAAAAGGGCCGTAGGGGCAAGGATCCTTGGAGAGGGAAACAAGGTACAGGTATGATTCTCCACCTACTTCTCAAAAGGCAAGGAAGGATTCAAAACAAATAGTTCTTATGGAAATATTGAGGTTTTCCAAGGAAGTGGATAAGTATGATGGATAAGCAACTATCTTGAAAAATGGGAATGGAACAGGAAGAATAAAGAACTTCAGAGAAGCCATTGGCAAGCAGTGATGCATAATGAAGGTGGTGGTGGTGAATACTGTAATGTATTCAGATGCTGCCCTGAGTAATGAAGGTGGTGGTGGTGAATACCCTAAGGCAAGGTGGCAAGGGTGAGGCAGACTTCCATTTTGATTCAAAGAATGGGTGCCATTTTAATTGTTCATCTGAAGACCAAACGGTGCGTATTTATTTGGAAGTAAGCGCTGCTGTAGTAAATAGAGCTTACTCCCATGTAAATGTATGCAGAGCACCAAAATGTTAAAAATTATACTGAGCAAGATATTTTATTGGACTAATACCAGTTTTCAGATTTTGTAATTTCATAGAGCTCTTCTTGAGGAGGAAATGTGAGGGGAAAATGAAGCATGACTCAGGGTGAATGACCATGTGAGGAAAATTTGCCGTTACCTGTCATGGGGCACTAAAAATGTACGCGGCCCTTATCCACTGAAATGTGCTTCATGTTTCTCTCAGGGTTTTATTCTCCCTCACATCCTCCATCTTTGTTAAGTAATTGTCACATCGTATTGCCCCTGAGAGGCCATGAGTGGATTTTAAAAATCAATTTAACAATTCGATTACAGTAATGGCACATGAAATAAAATGTGGTGTGCCTGTTAAATATGAAGGGGGGAATTATACATTTAAAATGGGAGGAAAAGCCCTCGGGAGTGCAGTACGGTCAATTCACTTCAAAGACGTATAAATTGGCTTTTAAAAAAAATGCTTTCACTTCTAAGTAAGACTTGGAAAATAATCTTAACCTGACTGGAATGCAAATTACTATCTGATACCTGACGAGAACTGAGGGTAACAAAACTAGGCTAGGACTCCTATTTTTTTTTTTCTCATCTGGCAGGGCTCCTGTGTAGGGATAGGTAAACTCCTTCCCTCCTGCTTCTCCTCATGACCATTTCCTAGTACAGAGTTTTCACTCAGCCAGAGGCTAGGTTCTCTTTTACTTTCTCTTTCTCTCCTCTCATGCAACTAAAGTTGCCAGGTCCCTCCTGGCAACCAGTGGGCAATGGTGGTGGTGGGACTTACAAGGAGAAAGAAAAAGGCCTAGGCCTTGTTGCACAGGAAGTGACATCATCATGCTAGTGACGTTTTGGCGACACTCTGATTTTTGGGCAACAACTCTATGGAAAACTGTCTTCTGCCACAGAGGCTTTGCCCAAATATCAGAGTATCACACAGATGTTGATGGAGTGATGATGTCACTTCCTACAGGACACCAGGGACAAGGGCTAGGCCTTCTCCTTTTTCCTGGTGAGTCTGCAGTTCTCTTGTCAGTTCTCTCCATCCCATGCATGATTTTATAGATCTCTATCAAGTTCCTCCTTGGTTGTCACTTTTCTAAACTAAAAGGTCCCAGAGTCTTCAGCTTTTCCTCACAGGAAAGAAGAAGAAGAAGAAGAAGAGGAGGAGGAGGAGATTGGATTTATACCCCGCCCTTCACTTGGAGTCTCAGAGCGGCTTACAAACTCCTTTCCTTTCCCCTCCCCACAACAGACACCCTGTGAGGTGGGTGGAGCTGAGAGAGCTCTGACACAAACTGCTCTTTTTCAAGGACAGCTGTGCCAGAGCTTGTGACTGACCCAAGGTCACATCAGCAGGTGCAAGTGGAGGAGTGGGGAATCAAACCCGGTTCTCCCAGATTAGAGTCCGCACACTTAACCACTACACCAAACTGGCTCTCAAGGTGCTACAACCATCGTGGTTGCCCTCCTGTACTTTCCCCAGCTCTGTGGTGTCATTTTTTGAGCCTGGTTGGACACTATCCAAGTGAAGACCCTAAAGCACATGTTCTGCTTCTTCCTAATTGGCAAGCGTGTCCGTTTTCCAAGCTAGCCAGGCTGTGGAAGTGGGAAGAGGGTTCCCCCTGGCATTTAGCTTAATTCCTCTGAACTGGTTCTGGGTGAGTGTCCTGAACCAAAGTTAGAGAGTCCGCACGTGTCTAAGAATACACATGAAAAGAAGCACATGTGGTAACAATGGGACTTCCAAAGAATGCAGAAAAACATGATTTTGTAAATTAATCCCAAATACCTCCCCAAACCACTTTGAGTGTATGACAGAAAAGAAGTACATAAATATTTTAAATTAAAAATAAATAAATTAAATGAACTGATAAAGACAATTGCTCCAAGAGACATAGTGGCCTATTAGGCACAAGTGCTTTCCCTCGCTTTTACCATGCATGTCCATTGGGTTTTCTTTGGTTTTTTGCATTGATTTTCCTCTTTTCAGTGCTCAGTTCACTTTCTGATTCCCTGGGTTTTCTGAAAATGGTTTTGTGCTGATTTTTCCCTTGTTTAGTTTCCAAGCCAAAAGTAATGCTAAAGCAAACAGATTCCCTCATATTCCCTCCCCACCCTTTTGCTGCTCCTCAAAGGCCACTCCCCCACCCACATCGAGGTTGTTCCACCCACTCAGCACCTTCCACCACCCTCCCCCTTTTATCAGTGTACAAGCTCCATTTCCCCCTCGGTTTTACATTAAATTTTTTTTTTACTAGCGGCATGAGTCTGGTGATATGAGACTATTGTTAGTCTTGGACCACTGAATTAAAAAAAATTAAAACAACGGTGGGAAAGTTTAAAAGGAGCTGTGCAAAGTTTAGTTCTCTGTTGGTATTGATTGAAAGGGAGATCACAGAGGGAGCAAACGTCAGTGTCCCCGGTGCAAAAACAAAAGGATTTCAGTGCTGCATGCAAACAAAATGGGGGGGGGGGAATCATCAATGTGGAATGAAATTGACATGAGATGTAGAGACAGAGAGAGAGAGACTGGAATGGGAAGTCTAAAGCTTTGAAAACTTTTTTCCCTTTAATGCTTTATTGAACAAGGTTGGGGGGGGGGACCATTTTGGCAGTCTCCGACAACCTAATATTAAAATGGTGGCTGAGCCACATGGACCTTCAGCAAACCGTTGAACTTAAGAATGGCTTGGGATTGATCCATTTGGAGGACAGAGTGCAATCCGCACAGGACAGGCTCTGGAAAACTGCCAAGATCACGACCAGTGTGCAGGATCAGATCAGAGAATCACAAAGAGAAAACCAAACAAATGTGCAAGGAAGGTCAGAAACATTAGTGTTACTACGTAGCTGTGTTAGGGCATCAGAGAAAATATCCCCCGTTTTTTTCCCCCAATTTAGTCACACAAGACTAAAAAAGCTCTCCAGATCTTCTGCCAGAGGACGCCTCCCCCATACAAATTGCAGCCTTGTACAAAGTGTGGTGGAGTTGCAGCTGACTTTGCACAGGCACACCCACACACACACCCACACACACAAATGTTGCCAAAGATCACAGCTTGCAATGCCAGTGTCAGTGGTTTCTACTGTGAATTCTGTACACTCAACATGTTCCCCCATATAATGAGATGGTGTGACTCTCCCATTTTTCACAGCAGCTGATAAACACAGCAGAGAATCCCCTAGTGCTCCACAATATGGAAAACGGGGCTTCATGTCCACGTGTTGGTTAAAAAAAAGTCTTGTAAATTTCAACATCAGTTTCCCCACCCCTTGCCTGTGTTCCTTTCTGTTCCCTTTCATTCAATGAACTAATGCTAAAATGCATGTGCAAAACCTGAACCACAGGGATTTAAACGGAAGGCGCTTGCTGGACACTACTGTGCAGCTGCGATTGGGCAATTGTGTAAATTTAAAAACAAACAAACTTTGAACACCATCTGTCGTGGATTAGCCAGGCTCTGCCAACCCTGGGGATGCAGAGGACTCTGGGGAAGAGGAACAGGCAGGTGAAGGAGGTCCCACCTTGCAGCCAGTTGCTGAGAACCTGCTGTATGGAGCTACTGGTACCCAGCCAAGTGACCATTCTGACAGTAGCATCCCAGCTGTTCAGGCCCAGGGCTGGGCTCAGAGCCAGATCGAGCCCCACCATCCACCTCACCTCCCTTGTCTCCAGAACTTCTGGAACACAGGCGAAGGAGGGTCCACCATGAAATAAGAACATAAGAGATGCCAATGTTGGATCAGGCCAAAGGCCCATCCAGTCCAACACTCTGTGTCACACAGTGGCCAGAAATACCAGTGCCATCAGGAGGTCCACCAGTGGGGGCAGGACATTAGAAGCCCTCCCACTGTTGACTCCCCCCCCCAAGCACCAAGAAGACAGAGCATCACTTGCCCCAGAGTCCCTATCTATACCTTGTGGCTAATAGCCACTGATGGACCTCTGCTCCATATGCTTATCTAATTCCCTCTTGAAGCCATCCATGCTTGCAGCCGCCACCACTTCCTGTGGCAGTGAATTCCAAGTGTTAATCACTCTTTGGGTGAAGAAGTACTTCCTTTTATCCGTTCTAACACGACCGCTCTGCAGTTTCATGGAGTGCCCACGAGTTCTTGCTGGAGAGAAGACAGAGTACGTGAGTAGCAGTCCAGAGACATCTGGGTCTAAATAGTAAGGAGGAGAGCGCACATATCTGCATAATGCAACACAGATGTGAGACGGGTGTCTCTCCTATAACGGGTGGAGAGAGGGAGAGACGAGCTGTGGAAGCAACATGTCAGATTACACCTGACCTTTCCACCACTGCCGCTGCCTCTGCCCTGTGACTTTGACTCTTTGATGGCCTCTGGACTTCGTCTTTTGGATCTGCCCTCAAACGGCTCTTGTTGCCGACCCCATGTTTGACTCAGGAACTGGACTCTGGCAACACTGAATCAGTTAGTGCCTTCACCTCACCTAGCTCGTGTCTTGACTACGTGACCCTGCCCCGCGCCCATCCTGTTCTAGGAGAGTACCCCCCACACGTAACAAGTGTTGTTCCAGCCCAATTTAGAAAAGTATGCTTTTTAATTGTAGCTGCAGAACAAATACACTGGAGGGAAGAGAATGGTGCGTAAGGCGGGCACAGAAGCCAAAGTCAAGATTAAAGGCTCTGAAAAGCTGCAGTAAGAAGTGCGAGCGTAATGGGCCAGTGTTGAGAGCAATTGCGGGACAGTTAAGGGATGGGGACTGAGGGAGATGGGGAAATTGGCCTGCTTCAGCACCTGAAGGCATACTGAATTCTGGAGGGGGGATATTTTATTTATTTATTTATTTCATTAGGCTTATATCTGCCCTCCCCCATTGTATGCTCAGGGCGGGCTCCAAACATATAGATCCTCAGCTAATGTGGGTTTACAATAAAAGCATATTTAAAAAAAACAAACACAATGAAAGCAATAAAATCACAACACTCTAAAACAACAACGTGCCTCTAAAGACATTGATTAATTCCTGCGATGCTGCGATATTGGCGGAAGCAATTACTAAACCCTTTATCTCTCCCCTTCTATGAACCCTCATGCCCCCCCCCCACTTGTTAACCTCTAATAATAAACTATCAGGAAGTGCCTATCAGTAAGACAGCAAAACGCTTTGAGAGGACAAATCTATGAGAGAGCTAATTCTCTGAACTGCGTCAGCACCCTGGAGAACCGTAGTGCTTTCATGACAACCAGAATCTCGCATGTGGAATAGGCCCTTCGGCTTCTCTAAACATTTGCCCCAGATTTTGCTGTTACAAAGGACTTCTATGCTACAGGACCTGCCAATATATATCATTTCTATAATGTCATCGACGTGTATTGCACTTTACAGCATAAGCAAAGGAGACCATCTAATCCAGTAATCCGCAATGTGTATTTTATTTGTATTCACAATATTACTTAACGAAGACGACATATGAAGTGTGGGGGGGGGGAATGACTGCTTGTATCACATGTTCCCAAGGACTGCCACAGAAGGTTTGTGAGCCAGTTTGGTGTCGTGGTTAGGAGGGTGGACTCTAATCTGGGAGAACTGGGTTTGATTCCCCACTCCTCCACATGCAGCTATGCAGGGTGTCTATTGAGGGGAAGGGAAGGGGAAGGAGATTTTAAGCTGCTCTAAGACTCCTTTAGGAGCTGCGGTGGCTCAAGTGGTTAAGACGCCGAACTGCAGGCTGTGAAAGGTCAGTAGTTCAGCAGTTCGAGACCCGGGTGCCACATGACGGAGTGAGCTCCCGTCTCTAGTTCCAGCTCCTGCCAACCTAGCAGTTCGAAAGCAAGAAATTGCAAGTAGATAAATAGGGACCACTTCGGTGGGAAGGGAACAGCGTTCCGTGCGCCTTGGTGTTTAGTCATGCCGGCCACATGACCACGGAAACGTCTTCGGACAGCGCTGGCTCTTCGGCTTTGAAACGGAGATGAGCACCGCAACCCTAGAGTCGGATTCAACTGGCTTTCGAGGAAGGGAACCTTTACCTTTAAGACTCCTTTGGGTATTGAAGGGAAAGGTATACATCCAATCTCTTCTTCTCTTCATTAAGAAACTGTGTGGTATCATGGTTAAAATGTCAGATTAGGATCTGGGAGACCCAGCTTCAAATCCTCACTATGCCATGACAGCTGGCTGGGTGACCTTGGGCCAGTCACACGCTCTCAGCCTGACCTGACCGGATTGTCAGGAGGATAGAATGGAGGAGAGAATGATGTAAGCTGCTTTGGGACCCCTGTTGGGAGGAAAGGAAAGATAACGAACAAACAGATTTTATCTCTGTCCTCAACCTACATCAGCCTCTTCCCATTTGGATTTTTTGTAATGCAGGAGGAGGGATCTGGAAAGCAAAAAACGTTCACTGAGCTTAATGCTTCCTGTCAGACTGTGCACATATGCCACTCTGGATAACACAAAATAAAACTCAAATGGGAAAATAATAAATAAAACAAGGGATGAAAAGGAACCCGTACAATCTCTGAGGGAAGCAGAGGATTGGGAAAGGGATGCAGAGGCATGTCTCCGGTGCAAATGTTTTTTTCCTGTGGCAGGTGAGTGGAGAAAAATGGGAGAGCTCAGCAAATTTAAGTCTAACAAGCCTGGCAGGTCAAAACAGAGAGGCCCAACTGATTAAATCTACCATGTAATGCCAAAACTACCAAAAACTCTGAATAGTGCCTAGTTTTGTAGAACACCTTTTTGACAACATCTTAGCTTGCCAAGTCCCCCCGGGGGGCGAGGAAACCCCGCCGGATTGGGCCTCGGGGGGAACTCTGCCCCGACGTGCACGTCACCAGGAAGTGACGCGACGACGACGGGCACACTGGGGGCGGGGCCACGGTCATCCAAGGGAAAACTCTATGGTTTTCCCTCAGATGGTC
>NW_015159818.1:90280-107599 GCF_001447785.1 Gekko japonicus
AGTAGCCCCTGTAAGAAGAGCTCTGTAAGCTCTTGGAGGATTGGCTACATTAGGGGTGTGTCGCCTAATATGCAAAGGAGTTCCTGCTACAGAAAGAACCCTAGGTGAACCTACGAATTAACGATCTCCAAAATATCCTATCATTCACAGTCTTGCTCAGGTGTTACAAACTGAAGGCTGTGGCTTCCTTTATTGAGTCAATCTTTCTCATGTTGGATCTTTCTTTTTTCCTCCTACCTTCAGCTTTCCCCCAGCATTATTGTCTTTTCCAGTGAGCCGTGTCTTCTCATAATGTGACCAAAGAACGATACCCTCAGTTTAGTTGTTTTAGCTTCTAGGGAGAGTTCAGGCTTGATTTGATCTAGAACCCACTGATCTGTGTTTTTGGCGGTCCATGGTACTCTCTCCCAACACCGCATTTCAAATGAATCAGCTTTCTCCATGGCCGCTTTCTTCATTGTCCAAGTTTCACACCCATAAATAGTAATGAATTACTAGTAATGAATTATCTTGACCTTGGTTGCCAGAGACACATCCTTAAGGATCTTTTGTGGCTCCTTCATGGGCTGCCCTTCCCCAGTCTCAGTCTCCTTCTGATTACTTGGCTGCTTTCTCCCTTTTGGTTGATGATTGAGCCAAGGAATAGAAACTGTTTCACAATTCCAGTTTCTTCGCCGTTGACCTTAAAGTTGTGTAATTCCAAATTCTTACCTTTCACCAAAATGGGAGGTGGTGATACTGCCTACTGCCCTCTACTGGATACTGAAGGAAGTAGCAGGTGAAGAATTCTCATTGGGTCATGATTCAGCGACCATCAGGGACAAATGAGAAGGGTAAAGAAGACAAAAAATGAGAAAGCTCTTAATCAAACACAGATATTTTAAAAAACAACAACCAAAACTCTTACTGCCAACCTGGTTGGCTTTCATGAAAAACCTCTTACTGCCAACCTGGTTGGCTTTCATGAATTCAGAGAGGTTTATCTTTTAAACATGGCTTACATAAATTAAGGACAAGAGGCTAGTTTTAAAATTTGCTGTTTGGTTGTGATCAGATGAGCAGTTTGATATGATGTTTTGCTGTTGCCCTGTGGATTTAAAATGCATGTTCAGACAGTGTCATCTGCATCCTGTTCTGCAGTCGTCAGTTTCCCATTCTCATCCTTCTACCTTTCAGATTTTTTTTGATACTGGGAAAGTCTGATCTTTATGGATTCACTCCGCATTTCCGGATGTCTAATCACTCCACTGCGAATTCAGGCTGTTTGGGAAGTCTGATCATTCCCTTCCATTTTTGCCTTCTTTTTAAAAAATCCAGTTAGTGATATCTGCATTACTGCATATGCGCATCAGGGTTGTGATTTGCATGTACAAACAACAAAGTAAAAAAATATATATGGTGCTTTGAATACGTGTTTATGCACATGCGCGAATGGAAATTTTTTAAAAAACTGCCCGACCACTCACTCCGTGGTTGCCGCGCAGCAGTAATCTGGATGGTCAACCACAGGGTGAGCGCACGTTGAAGCAGATAACAGGGAAGATGTCTGATCGAAACTCTCCAGCACAAATAAAAGCTGATATAATTAGAGGCGCGATCAGGACTCGGAAAGTATGACATCCGACCACAGCCTTTACTGAATAATGAACTTTCCATGTTCTAAGTAAAGTTATCTTATGAACAACCACAGTTCCACTGAACTAATACAATGCTATTGACAGCAACAGAACTAATATCAGTGTGAGCAACCTTTGAACAGTTTTGTTCTGTCTTATTATTTGGGTGGCCAACCTCCATGTGGCACCTGGAAATCTCCCACTATTACAATTGTTCGCCATACAACCAAGATCAGTTCCCCTGGAGAAAATGGCTGCTTTGGAGGGTGGAGTCTATGGGATTGCACCCTGCTGAGGGTCCTCTCCTCCCCAAACTCCACCCCCAGAATTAAACTTTGTTAGTCCTTAAGGTGCCGCTGGACTCAAACTTTGTTTAGCCTAAGCAGAGCAATACTCTTTAAAGCCCATTGACTTCCATGGATGGAAGGGTGTAATTTTGTTTGCTCTGTTGATCTTCTTATTCACATTGTCCCTTCTGAGGCTGTTCTGAAAGAGGTTCCAGCAAACTTCCAGATTACAGTAGGGTGCCCTAAGGTAAGAACTGGTACAACTCCTGTGAATGCTGACACAGAGACATTCTGCATCCAGTGACCTACCCAAAGACCTCAGAAGTCCCCTCCAAGGCAACTCCAGTCGGCTCAGCATCCTGCTGTCTACCTGATTTGAGCCAGGATAAAGAAATGCTTTCTTGGTCCCAGAACTATTCATATTCTCCAGCTGTCCCAAAATGTAATAGAAAAACCCTCATTCATTATTAAATTCAAGCCATATGGGGCAGGCTGTGGGTTTATCATCTCAAAATCCCATCAGGCACAAGCATGCATTGATTTTTCTAGGAAGGCTCAATATCTCAGAAACGGACGTCTGTGTATTACATTTGGATTTTTCATCCACGGTCATGGTTTTTGATGGTTATGAGGAGTACGAGGTTGTAGATTCAGTGCGTTGTTGCATTCTTAATCTCGCCTCACAGGCATCAGCCTCAGACATCTCTTTTTGTAATATTTATGCCCTGCTTTCGGCTTCTGTTGTTTATTGTCCCTTACTGTTTCTGATCAGTGGACACATGTTTTGAGCAGGCACTGGGAAAGGAATGTTCCTTTAATTTGCTGTAGCAGCAGAAATGCTATCCTGTAGAAAATGCCAAGAAGATGCTTGCAGCTGGAAGGCTGGTTCTATGCCCTTTTCCTATGATGTTCACACAATTCCACTTAAGATTACTAGAAATTCTTTCCAGGTGAATTTTACTCTAATTAGTGGGAGACTACGGGTGCTTCAACAGGGAGACTCTTTTTTGGGTCATCTCTCCCCTCCCAAAAATATCTGCAGCAGTTTTTGGAGGGTGGGGCTTCTGCATGACATCATTATATAGTTGTTCATCTTCTGGGTTTCTCCCATCTTCATTGCATCTTTCCCCCCGAACCTGTTTGGTATGATCTTTATGGAGCGATCGTACTCAGAACGGATTTGAGATATGTGTGGATTTTTGCACCCAGTTCCCCTTGCGCCTGCCATTTCCCCCCTTCCACTGTAGTAGACATACATCATCTGTATCTGTAATAGCTACATCTCTACAGATAAGAGTTTAGGGGTGTGCAAAAAAAAAAAATTCAGCCTGATTCAGATTTGGCCGAATCAGGCCCAAATCTGATTCGGCTACCGAATGACCCCTGAATGTCAATTTCGGCGATGCAAGCCAATTCGGAAGTCATTTGGCCAGCCGAATCACTTTCGGCCCCATTAACCCTATGGGCCATTGAAGTTGCATTTGCTGTCATGTCACAGATGACTTATAGTGACTTCTCATGGGGTTTCAAAGCAAGAGATGTTCAGAGGTGGTTTGCCACTGCTTGCCTTTGGAAGGGCAGTCTCCCTTCCAAATACAAACTAGGGCCGACTCTGCTTAGCTTCTGAGATCTGACGAGATCAGGCTAACTTGTCCCCAAAGAAGACAGCTCTAAGCGGATGCAAATAGATGCAGTATCTGTTGCCTTTCTTGGTGGATTTTGTGGCTTTTACTCTCCAGAGAACAGTGAGAATGAAACCATTATTATTGTTCTGTTTCGTGGGTAATTTTAGCAGCTGGTAGACACGTATCAGCCAGACATGACATATTTCGGTCTGGTTGCTTTGTAGGTTTTCTATCAGTTTACAAAGAAAGAGGAAAAGCAGATGGGCACCCACTAGATATTTTGTTAAGTTTTCTGCAGATGACCGTCTATCATCTGTCTTCATACACTACGACAAGATTGCTCTTGGAAGAACTTTCATAATAGTGACAGAACACCTTTTCCAACCTTGCAGTAAATATATGCCAGGCTTTCCTTTTTAGAAATTTTATATTATCTGGGGCTGCTCGGGTGGCTGAAATCATGACTTGGGCTAGCCAGCTTTTGAAATCATTTATCTGGGGAACCCAAATAGGAAAGTAGCCTAAAGGCCAGGTCCTGCTCTGTGTCTGGGAAGGCCCTCGGCAAGACAGCAGCTTATGGGCCCACAGCCTCCCTATTAATGGATGAGGCAGTGTACGTTAGGGAGGAGTGGGGACCTCCCCCCATCCAGTTTTCTCAGTCATTGGGAATGTAATATTTCTGGGCCCACAGATTAAACATGATCAGAATGAGGAATGGCTTAAAACAACTTGAATATAAAGGGCAATTGAAATGTCTTGTGCAGCAGGCTCTAAGCTAGGATCGTCAAGCCATGCGTGGCAACTGGCAGGAACATTGGTGGGGTGCCGCAGTGTTGTGTGCACTGTCACACTGGTTCCTCGGAGAACTGAGAAGTGATGTAGGGTAGTTCTAGGAACTGCTGGAAATTCTATGGTTTTTACCATAGAGTTTCTGGCAATCCCTAGAGCTACCCTATGTCACTTCCAGGTTTCCCCTGGAAGTGATGTAGTGGTGTACATGATGCCAATTTTGTTTCAAAGTCAGCTTACAGTGGTGGTGGGCAAGGACAGCTGGTGGCAGGGGGCCTCCCACTATAGCAGGAGAACTGGCAGCCTTACTGTAAGCCTTGTTCTAGAACTCATTAATAACGTGAGTCCCCCAATGACCAGTTTCCTGGCACTGTTAACTATAAGGGAATGTCTCTAAATTAAAACTCATGTGCTCGTGTTTGGGAGAATGTGCGCGGGCAGGGTCAGGGCCAGTCTACTTGGTCATGAGCAGGAGCATGCTTGCTTCCACTTAGGGTTGCCAGCTCTGGGTGGGGAAATACATGGAAATTTGGAGGTGGAGCCCGGGGAGTGCGGGGTTTGTGGAGGGGAGGGACCTAAGTGGTGTAGAATGCTATACAGTCAACTCTCCAAAGCAGCCATTGTCTCCATGGGATCTGATCTTGGTTGTCTGGAGTCAATTGTAATAGCCAGGGCTTTTTTTTGTAGAAAAAGCCCAGCAGTAACTCATTAGCATAATAGGCCACACCCAACAGCAGGAACTCATTCGCCTATTAGGCCACACCCCTGACAGCACAGCTCATTGGCATATTAGGCCACACCCCAATGTTACCAGAAGTGTGCTCATCCAGCCACCCACCTTTTGCTTCTTATTCTGTTTACCTTGTTTGTTGTCCAAACCCAGGGCCTTTTTTTGTAGCAGGGACTCCTTTGCATGTTAGGCCACACACCCCTAATGTGGCCAATCCTAATGAGTTTCTGCTGTTGGGTGTGGTCTATTATGCTAATGAGTCCCTGCTGGGCGTGGCCAACTTGGGAGCCAGCCAGAACTCCGTTCCTGCGTGTTCCTGCCCAAAAATAGCCCTGGTAATAGCGAGAAATTTCTGGGTGCCATTCAGAGGCTGCCAACCTTACTCCCACTTTCCCTCTGCACACATCGCCCGCACACGGGGGCTTATCTCTATCTCTCTTTCACCTGTGCAGGGGCCTCTGATACCTGTGGGCCCCTGGCTAGCTGCCCATTTTACCCATGGGATAAAGAAGTCTCGCTAAAGGCAGCTGTCATGTTGTTCCTTTGAAATACCGATGTGTAGCTTAATGTACAAAACAAAATAATTTGAAATGTGAAAGCGCAACAATGTGGAGAACAAAATCTGTCAGAGGGATGGGGAATTAATAGAATTCATGGCGGGGAGAGAGGATTATAACGAGGATTAATTTGAGCAAAGGAAAACTTCAATGAGATAATGGGGGGGAGAGCGGATGCCTGTTCTACTGCAAATTCCTCCTGTTAGGAAAGCCTCATTGCCTCAGACTATGAAACCTGGAGGCCTGATCTGGTGCCTTCTTCAGTAGCTGGGAAAGGCTGCATATTCCTTAGAACACTATTAATCTATATATCTAATTCTGAAGTCGCCCCCTGCGTGCGGATACTTATTTCCGCACATCGGGGGGACCTGGGGGGGAGGGAGATGTCTCTGCACACTTGGGGACTGCCCCAAGTGTGCACAAAAATCTGACACCTGAAAAAAAATATTGGGGGGATACTTAAATTCCCCCCAAAGTGCCAGAGCGTCCCCTACGCATGTGCAGGGAACGCTCTGCAGCCGACCTCGCTGCCGCCGCCACCTCCACTGCTTCGGAGCCAGCTATATATCTAATTCTGAAGTCTCCCCCTGCGTGCGGATACTTATTTCCGCACATCGGGGGGACCTGGGGGGGAGGGAGATGTCTGTGCACACTTGGGGACTGCCCCAAGTGTGCACAAAAATCTGACACCTGAAAAAAAATATTGGGGGGATACTTAAATTCCCCCCAAAGTGCCAGAGCGTCCCCTACGCATGTGCAGGGAACGCTCTGCAGCCGACCTCGCTGCCGCCGCCACCTCCACTGCTTCGGAGCCAGCTATATATCTAATTCTGAAGTCTCCCCCTGCGTGCGGATACTTATTTCCGCACATCGGGGGGACCTGGGGGGGAGGGAGATGTCTGTGCACACTTGGGGACTGCCCCAAGTGTGCACAAAAATCTGACACCTGAAAAAAAATATTGGGGGGATACTTAAATTCCCCCCAAAGTGCCAGAGCGTCCCCTACGCATGTGCAGGGAACGCTCTGCAGCCGACCTCGCTGCCGCCGCCACCTCCACTGCTTCGGAGCCAGCTATATATCTAATTCTGAAGTCTCCCCCTGCGTGCGGATACTTATTTCCGCACATCGGGGGGACCTGGGGGGGAGGGAGATGTCTGTGCACACTTGGGGACTGCCCCAAGTGTGCACAAAAATCTGACACCTGAAAAAAAATATTGGGGGGATACTTAAATTCCCCCCAAAGTGCCAGAGCGTCCCCTACGCATGTGCAGGGAACGCTCTGCAGCCGACCTCGCTGCCGCCGCCACCTCCACTGCTTCGGAGCCAGCTATATATCTAATTCTGAAGTCTCCCCCTGCGTGCGGATACTTATTTCCGCACATCGGGGGGACCTGGGGGGGAGGGAGATGTCTGTGCACACTTGGGGACTGCCCCAAGTGTGCACAAAAATCTGACACCTGAAAAAAAATATTGGGGGGATACTTAAATTCCCCCCAAAGTGCCAGAGCGTCCCCTACGCATGTGCAGGGAACGCTCTGCAGCCGACCTCGCTGCCGCCGCCACCTCCACTGCTTCGGAGCCAGCTATATATCTAATTCTGAAGTCTCCCCCTGCGTGCGGATACTTATTTCCGCACATCGGGGGGACCTGGGGGGGAGGGAGATGTCTGTGCACACTTGGGGACTGCCCCAAGTGTGCACAAAAATCTGACACCTGAAAAAAAATATTGGGGGGATACTTAAATTCCCCCCAAAGTGCCAGAGCGTCCCCTACGCATGTGCAGGGAACGCTCTGCAGCCGACCTCGCTGCCGCCGCCACCTCCACTGCTTCGGAGCCAGCTATATATCTAATTCTGAAGTCTCCCCCTGCGTGCGGATACTTATTTCCGCACATCGGGGGGACCTGGGGGGGAGGGAGATGTCTGTGCACACTTGGGGACTGCCCCAAGTGTGCACAAAAATCTGACACCTGAAAAAAAATATTGGGGGGATACTTAAATTCCCCCCAAAGTGCCAGAGCGTCCCCTACGCATGTGCAGGGAACGCTCTGCAGCCGACCTCGCTGCCGCCGCCACCTCCACTGCTTCGGAGCCAGCTATATATCTAATTCTGAAGTCTCCCCCTGCGTGCGGATACTTATTTCCGCACATCGGGGGGACCTGGGGGGGAGGGAGATGTCTGTGCACACTTGGGGACTGCCCCAAGTGTGCACAAAAATCTGACACCTGAAAAAAAATATTGGGGGGATACTTAAATTCCCCCCAAAGTGCCAGAGCGTCCCCTACGCATGTGCAGGGAACGCTCTGCAGCCGACCTCGCTGCCGCCGCCACCTCCACTGCTTCGGAGCCAGCTATATATCTAATTCTGAAGTCTCCCCCTGCGTGCGGATACTTATTTCCGCACATCGGGGGGACCTGGGGGGGAGGGAGATGTCTGTGCACACTTGGGGACTGCCCCAAGTGTGCACAAAAATCTGACACCTGAAAAAAAATATTGGGGGGATACTTAAATTCCCCCCAAAGTGCCAGAGCGTCCCCTACGCATGTGCAGGGAACGCTCTGCAGCCGACCTCGCTGCCGCCGCCACCTCCACTGCTTCGGAGCCAGCTATATATCTAATTCTGAAGTCTCCCCCTGCGTGCGGATACTTATTTCCGCACATCGGGGGGACCTGGGGGGGAGGGAGATGTCTGTGCACACTTGGGGACTGCCCCAAGTGTGCACAAAAATCTGACACCTGAAAAAAAATATTGGGGGGATACTTAAATTCCCCCCAAAGTGCCAGAGCGTCCCCTACGCATGTGCAGGGAACGCTCTGCAGCCGACCTCGCTGCCGCCGCCACCTCCACTGCTTCGGAGCCAGCTATATATCTAATTCTGAAGTCTCCCCCTGCGTGCGGATACTTATTTCCGCACATCGGGGGGACCTGGGGGGGAGGGAGATGTCTGTGCACACTTGGGGACTGCCCCAAGTGTGCACAAAAATCTGACACCTGAAAAAAAATATTGGGGGGATACTTAAATTCCCCCCAAAGTGCCAGAGCGTCCCCTACGCATGTGCAGGGAACGCTCTGCAGCCGACCTCGCTGCCGCCGCCACCTCCACTGCTTCGGAGCCAGCTATATATCTAATTCTGAAGTCTCCCCCTGCGTGCGGATACTTATTTCCGCACATCGGGGGGACCTGGGGGGGAGGGAGATGTCTGTGCACACTTGGGGACTGCCCCAAGTGTGCACAAAAATCTGACACCTGAAAAAAAATATTGGGGGGATACTTAAATTCCCCCCAAAGTGCCAGAGCGTCCCCTACGCATGTGCAGGGAACGCTCTGCAGCCGACCTCGCTGCCGCCGCCACCTCCACTGCTTCGGAGCCAGCTATATATCTAATTCTGAAGTCTCCCCCTGCGTGCGGATACTTATTTCCGCACATCGGGGGGACCTGGGGGGGAGGGAGATGTCTGTGCACACTTGGGGACTGCCCCAAGTGTGCACAAAAATCTGACACCTGAAAAAAAATATTGGGGGGATACTTAAATTCCCCCCAAAGTGCCAGAGCGTCCCCTACGCATGTGCAGGGAACGCTCTGCAGCCGACCTCGCTGCCGCCGCCACCTCCACTGCTTCGGAGCCAGCTATATATCTAATTCTGAAGTCTCCCCCTGCGTGCGGATACTTATTTCCGCACATCGGGGGGACCTGGGGGGGAGGGAGATGTCTGTGCACACTTGGGGACTGCCCCAAGTGTGCACAAAAATCTGACACCTGAAAAAAAATATTGGGGGGATACTTAAATTCCCCCCAAAGTGCCAGAGCGTCCCCTACGCATGTGCAGGGAACGCTCTGCAGCCGACCTCGCTGCCGCCGCCACCTCCACTGCTTCGGAGCCAGCTATATATCTAATTCTGAAGTCTCCCCCTGCGTGCGGATACTTATTTCCGCACATCGGGGGGACCTGGGGGGGAGGGAGATGTCTGTGCACACTTGGGGACTGCCCCAAGTGTGCACAAAAATCTGACACCTGAAAAAAAATATTGGGGGGATACTTAAATTCCCCCCAAAGTGCCAGAGCGTCCCCTACGCATGTGCAGGGAACGCTCTGCAGCCGACCTCGCTGCCGCCGCCACCTCCACTGCTTCGGAGCCAGCTATATATCTAATTCTGAAGTCTCCCCCTGCGTGCGGATACTTATTTCCGCACATCGGGGGGACCTGGGGGGGAGGGAGATGTCTGTGCACACTTGGGGACTGCCCCAAGTGTGCACAAAAATCTGACACCTGAAAAAAAATATTGGGGGGATACTTAAATTCCCCCCAAAGTGCCAGAGCGTCCCCTACGCATGTGCAGGGAACGCTCTGCAGCCGACCTCGCTGCCGCCGCCACCTCCACTGCTTCGGAGCCAGCTATATATCTAATTCTGAAGTCTCCCCCTGCGTGCGGATACTTATTTCCGCACATCGGGGGGACCTGGGGGGGAGGGAGATGTCTGTGCACACTTGGGGACTGCCCCAAGTGTGCACAAAAATCTGACACCTGAAAAAAAATATTGGGGGGATACTTAAATTCCCCCCAAAGTGCCAGAGCGTCCCCTACGCATGTGCAGGGAACGCTCTGCAGCCGACCTCGCTGCCGCCGCCACCTCCACTGCTTCGGAGCCAGCTATATATCTAATTCTGAAGTCTCCCCCTGCGTGCGGATACTTATTTCCGCACATCGGGGGGACCTGGGGGGGAGGGAGATGTCTGTGCACACTTGGGGACTGCCCCAAGTGTGCACAAAAATCTGACACCTGAAAAAAAATATTGGGGGGATACTTAAATTCCCCCCAAAGTGCCAGAGCGTCCCCTACGCATGTGCAGGGAACGCTCTGCAGCCGACCTCGCTGCCGCCGCCACCTCCACTCTCTTACACTGTAAATTGTTAAATGACATTCGAGTGGAGTGTATAGAAGCCCCCCTTAGGATGGTAGCAGGCCAATCAGATAGAATCAAGGTACAATTTCTCCTTGCTTCACGAGATCTGGAGATCATTGAACTGACCGCTAAGTTTCTCCATTGTTTTATAAAACGGAAGAGTAACCCTGATCATATTAATGATTCTTAATTTATAAGTTTAAAAACTTAAGTTTAAAAGTTTGGAATGCCAGTTTATTTTATGATTCAGGCATCTTTTGTATGGTCAAATCTAACTTGTGACAACTTGAGTTAGGCCTGACATACCCACGACTATCTATTTTATAATTTCTCTTGGACTTTATTATTGGGAAATGTTTTAATATTCTATGCCAATAAAAGGTATTTGAATTTGAATTTACAGGTTTTCCTTTAGATAATACAGCTTTTTACAAACTCCTGAGGTGTCTAAGCTTCTCCCCTTTATCACAGACCACGGTTCTCTTCCCAACTCCTTTCACCGGCAGGAAGTTATTCTCCTTGTCCCTAAGAAGCAATAACTCCTTTGACTATTTGGCTTGTCTGGGAGTTCACTGTAACTGCGCAGACCTTCTGCCAAATCCTTCTCCAGTATCCTTTGCCTGTATAAGGCTGTTCTGTAGCTTTTCTGACTGAGACTTTTATGTTCTCCCTCAGAGCAGTTTTAATATATTTAGACAATGGGGTTTCTCTTCTTCTTTCTGTAGAACTACTTTTCTGACAATTGCCTGTCAGAAAACACTGACTCCCAAATGTCTCTTCCCTCAGAAGCCACCCTCTGGCTACTGATCCAGACTTTAGAAAGACCAAACAGCGGAAGACCAAATTGAGAAAGACCTCTTTTCCCTCCAGATCAGCTGTTTTATTTTATCTCTCAGCTGATGCTGGCCAATCAGAGAGAGAGTAGAGCATCCATTCACTTAAGCTCTTCTCTCTAGGGAAGATTAGTTCTTGAACTCCCTGACTGTCTGATACAAGCAGCATCTGAACAGCCTGCTTTTCTTTGCAATCCGTCATGCAACTCTACTGGAACCACCAGGAAGAACTGAAGCATAGCATAAGTATTATATGTATGTTTAGTTCTGACTTTGTTTCTGAGATGTGTTTTTATTATTTTTGTTCTAATTTTCAGCCACTTCGGTGGCCCTGATTGGGCAGAATGGTAGAATATAAATTAATCTTTTTTACAACCTCCATTGGAGGTTATTTTAATAAATTCATGAGATCTGACATATTTGCATATATTGACAAACAGTAATTCCCATCTGTCCATCCACACAATTGCCTTGTTCCTCTTCTCCATGTAGTGAAGTTCTAATTCATGTCGTGGAAATCGCTGTTATGCTCTTACACATGTACATGGCTACTGTAGTAATGATGCATCATGGGAATTGTAGTTTGCACGTGCAGCTTAGCGGGACACGCCATGAATTCTATTAATTCCCCATCCCTTATTCCTGGGCAAACATTACATCTTTGGTCAAATTCAGTGGCATCTGTATAGAGTTCAAGACACCTTCTAGATAAACATATTAGATATTACTGGACCAACAGGCAACTACCCTAGACCAAACTTCTGCATTACACGGGAAAAGCTTTTGATTCTACTGTTTATCCAATAAAATAAAACTGGTATCATTTAACACCACTGATGATAAATTATTGTGCAAACCCACAAATTGTAGTTAATTGGTTATTCCAAAACATAACCAAATTCAGTTTGGAATCCAAACACCAAGGGGGACTGACACAGAAAATAATGCTTTGTCTGTATCACCCCATATATCCCACCATTTAAGCTTTCTGCCGATTTTTCTTTTAAAAAGCCATCCTTTCAGTCCAGAGTCATGTGGCTTTGAAGAGAAGTAGATGGCCTTCTCAAACTTCTGTGCCTGTTGTCTGGTTGGAAACAAAGGGCTTTCGATCCTTCTCCTCCTGTTTTCTAGAAGAAGAATTACACAACATTAAGATTTTCAAGGTTTCTAACTTAAACAGATAGCTATGAAAGAGATAATGGCCTATGTAATTCCTTCGTATGGCTAATGACTCATTTGACTGTTAAATGTGGGTCTCTAAATTCATCTAGCGCACCGTTGCTATTGGACATTGCACTAGTATATCCTTATTCAAAAATGGTTAAAAGCATAATTTGAACCTTAACAGCTCTTCCCTAGGTAATACGTTATTCAGTTATTGAATCCAGACCAAGACGATTCATTTTCATTGGCGATCAATAAACAATTGCCTTGCGAAGCTGAACAAAGAAGATAATGAATGTCAGACCAGGGTACCAAGAGAGGTTGAAGACGCCAATCGTTTTATGAGAGTTGTTCATTTCCCCAGGACTAGAAAGCTATGAGAGAGCTAACCAAAGTTTATCTATAATTGTATGTAGTTATAATTGGGGTTATAATTGGGCTTTCATGGCTCTAAGGTAGATAAAGCAATAATTCTTTTCAGGGACGCCTCTGAAGGCAACAGTCTGCTAGGCCGATTTACAGATGATGAACTTCAGACATTAATTAAAACACAGTGTTCTCTGAGTTAATCATCTCCTAGGCCACAGGCAGGAAACATTTATTATCCATTCCTTTCCAAGACTCCAATCTTCTTGAAAATATTTTATTTACATTTTTAAAAAAAAATCTAGGGCAGTCTCTTAAACCTTTCCAGAGCCAGGAGCCACTGAATCGCAGGGGTATGCAGTCACATGACAGGAAGAGGGAGGCAAAGTTATGACCTCTCCAGGGTCAAAGCCGTGACTGTGGGCAGCAGACTGAGATAGCTGGGGAGAGAAAACACAAGCTGAGCATCAGGAAGGGTTACTGTCATGAGGAACAAGCCAAGGGTCAGAGCCATGGAGGAATCCTCACCATCACTGAGTGACTTCGCTGGCTACTCCTCTCAACATGCATGTGAAGAGGGAGAGGAGGCATGACACCCTTGTTCGCTACACATCTGTGCCAATGGCAGCTTCTTCCAAAAGGCAACAAAAAAGACGGCTCCAGATTTATTTATTTATACCCCATGTTTCTCCCCAATAGGGAATCAAAGAGCCTTACAACAGGGGTGTCGAACTCATTTGTTATGAGGGCCGAATCTGTCATAAATGAGACCTTGTTGGGCCAGGCCATCTCTCCCTTATAATAAAGCAGTAGTGGGGACCAACGTTCTAAAATGCCCGCCTTTAGTGTTTGGCCGGAAGAACTGCCACTTAGAAGACACTGGCTGGGTTGACTAGCTGCTTTGTGCAGTCCCGTCCAGTGTTTCAAGGTCTTTTGCATATGGAAGCTGATTGGACTTCACTCCATTCCACACCTCAAACTCCCCCCCCCCGCAAGGCAGTTGGAATTTTCAGTTGCATATGGGAACTACTGTATTCTGAGGTAACATATGTCCTCACTCACAACACATCACTTCCCCTTTAAAAGAAACAAACCCAATAACACAATCACGCCACACCACAAAGAAGACAGATCACACCACAAGCAGAATACCTCAAGGCAAAAAATGATAGGAAAAGGTGCCAGCAGGCACCGCATTACTGCCACAGATGGTGTGCAGGTCCCAGGTTCATGTTTTAAAAGCTGCCTGGGGGACTATGGACCATTCACACACTTTCAACCATAACATACCTCAACCATTCAGTGGCTGGAACTTATGAAAGAAATCAACACCCACTTGACTTAGTGGTACTTAGTCTTACAACCTTATATTTTCACTATAAGCCACCCGGCTGGAGGGCACACATTAACACTGATTTCTTCTCTCAGTAGTTTCAAGCAGCCCAGTGAGAGTTCTGGTTTCCCCACTCCCTCACAGATCGGTCACTGCTGCACACCACTCAACAGCCAATTGCAAAAGCACCCACAAGGCAAAAGGAACTGAACCTCCACCATGGCAGCTATTCAGCAGCTGTTCAGCACAGACATTGGTGAGGTGAGGACATTCAGATCTCAGCTCATGAAAGATCATAGCTCTTGAAGATGTTTAATGTTCTATTTTCGCTGCCTTGGGGACCCTATTTGGGTGGAAAGGCAGCGTAGAAATGTTTTAAACAAATAACTAAAATAAATAAATGTGGTATGGTTGTCTGCTAAACACCTTTGTCACAAAGTTCACAGCATTCCTGATGTGATGTTCAGACTTTTCCCAACGATCTTTTTGTGAAGTACCACTGCAAAGGACACCTCACTTTAGAGGCGATGGTTCTGCCTCGCTCCTTCATGAAGTTAACTGAAAAATCTGTGACCAGCCAGCATCTCTCAGACTAACCTCCCTGGAAAAGTAGTTGTAAGGACAAAAATATTTTGGTAAGATCATGTACACTGGCACTCATCTCCTTGGAAGGGGGGTGAGATAGAATCAAACTGGTAGATAGATTTGATTCTTTGTTCTGTTCTAAGGAATCACCACAAAGAATGGGTGGGGGGAGGATGTTGGCAATTCTCTCAGACCCTATCCTAAACTTCCTCCTCCAGAAAATATTATACTAGAGAGGGTGAGCTCAGAGTACATCACTTCGTGCCTGAGAGGTATAGTGAGCAATTTGCCACAGAAACTCATTTCAGGAGATCTGTTCAAAGTTAATTAAAGATGGCTGGTTCAGGGTCATTGCCTTGGTAACAATTAAGAACTGGGAGGGCGCCTCATTAGGGATAGTGTTAACAAAAATATAGATTTTTGTATCAAGGTATTCCTGGTACAATGAGAAAATATTGTCTTTCATTTCTGTCCCTTTCCCCTTTTTTCTTCTGAATAGCGCTAGGTTTGTTAATTGTGAGAAAGGGGAAAAAAACAAGAGTGGAAATGATACAGAGAAAATGAGAGAATGAAATTCTTTGGCTCTGCAGAGCAAGAATCTCTCTGATCTTTAGAAGTTTTTAAATATATCATCATCCTTGGCATTTATAGAGCAGACTGCTTCATATTTAATATATAATCCCCATATGGGCTGAAAGACAATGCTTTGGTAAATTCATGGCAGAGATGAGATATGAAGTAGAGATTTCCTAATCCAGGTTCTTAATTACTACACAAACAATGAAATATTATACAGAATTATTGCAGTCTAAGCCTATTGAAATGAATGAACTTAGAGACTACCCGTTTTGGTGAACACCATGGCAGTCGCTTTCTTCCAGACCTCTGGAAGAAGCCTGCCAGTGACCATTGCCCATGGCTGGGAGGGGGCGTGATTGTCCGCGCCACCCCAGGAGCCTGGGAGAAGGGCTCCCAGCCATGGGGCGCTAGAGAGCTCCCCCCAGTGAGAAAAGCCGGTGAGGGGGGGCTACTCCAAGCCCCGACGGTCACACCGTGGAGCGTCCCGTATGGGAACAAAATCAGCACACCGGAGCAAGAGTTTGGTGATCAAGCGATGTTAGACACAAGCAAGCAATCGTTGAAAATGTGAGTTTAAGTACAAATGAGAACAACGAAAAGTGCGGCTCCCCCGAAAGAAAACAGGGGGGGAGGGGACTCTCCCTCGCTAAGAACTGTTTACAGGTGATTCTAGCTACAAAAGGGGGGGCTATTACAAAAAGCAAATGGATTAAAATAAAGAGACTGTAAGAGCTTACCATGTTATAAAAGAATTTCCAAAGACTTTGACAAACTTTTGATAAAAGTAAACAACTCTTAAACATGGCGTCGCTGAAGGATTCTAGAGACAAACAAGTGAAAGCAAGGCCTCTTCCTGGAAGTTCCAGCCCTGCGAGTTCTGTCCCTAGAAAGGACTCAACTGAGGAACTCTAAAGGCTGTTGTTGGAAGCACTTCACCCTCTGCTGGAGAAAATTACGGCAATTGACAACAAGCTCGATACACAACAAAAGCAAATGGCTGCAAATACACAGAAAATCGATAAAATGGAGCAGGAGCTTAAAGAGACTGATACCAACTCAAAAAATATGGATAAAAACTGCAGGCACTAGGGAAAAAGTGTCAAATTGAAGAGTCTTGAGTACTACAGCTGCAAATGGAAAGAGCAAACTATGTCTTGAGACTTCAAGGTGTCCAGGAAGAGAAAGGAGAGAATCTGAGACAGATTGTTGGTGGGGTTGATTGTGTAAAAAGGATGTAAATTGACTGGTAGCTATTCGATTGTACAAGCTGATTATTATTGTTGATATTGCATGTAATGAATATATACCTGTTTTAGAATATTATGAATAATACACGATGCACTTTATAAGATGGAACATATAAAACACTTTAACTTATAAAAAAGGCTTTTGCAGTGTATATATTTGTTGTTTGACCACCTGGAGGTTGGCAACTCTACAAGGGGCCCTTCAGAGGTGGCTTGCCATTACGTGCCTCAGTGTAGCAGCCCCGGACTCTGTCGGCAGTCTCCCATCCAAGTACTAACCCGGACTGACCCTGTCTAGTTTCTGAGATCTGACAAGATTGGGCTAGCCTGGGCTATTTGGGTCAGGGCTTTGCTAGAAACAGAACGTCATATTCAACGAGTCTCTGGAGATTTCCTGAGAAGCCGTTGCACATTCATCCACCCTCCCTCCGATGGAGGGGGAAAGTTCACATCCCTTTTACTGTGTCGGTTTTGTACTGTGCCATTTTGCAGATATAAAACGTACCACACTAGTTTCAGAACTGCATGATAGAAAAAAGCAAACAAGCAAGAGAATAAATCTCAGTTCAGGCACGACAGGGCTCAGTGGTAGGGCTACCAGATGTCCTCTTTTTAGAGGACATGTTCTCTTTTTTTTTGAGTGTCCATCCTTTTTTGGGCTCTTTAAAAAAATAAATAACAGAAGAAGAAGAAGAAGA